>NC_042976.1:11229380-11529380 GCF_901001165.1 Salmo trutta | reverse complement strand
AGTATCGTAAATAATCTTTGAAATCAACCAGCCATCCTTCATATATAAGTCCCATAGGGCGGCGCACAATTGGCCCAGCATCGTCCGGGTTAAGGGAGGGTTTGGCCGGGGGGGGGGGGGGGGGGTCGGCCGTCATTGTAAGTTAATAATTAGTTCTTAACTGACTTGCCTATTTAAATAAAGGTTAAATAAAAAAATAAAAAATACAAGACAATATCCAAAGGTATTATTAATATCATGAATTTGGCATTGTATTTATAGGGCTAATAGTAACTACTTCTAAACTTGCAGAGATCCAATCCACCATAGATGAATGATAGTATATCGAGCTACACGTTGAAATGATGGTGTCCTTTGTTGTGCAAATCACATGTCAATGTAGCCTACATAAACCCAACCTCGCTCCTAATTTACTTTCACATACTGCTTGTGTAAGAAAACTTAGAGGAGTTACTTTTAATTATTCAATGTTATTTAGGTAGTGTATGCAAATGAGTATGTAAGCTGATCACCATCTAAATGTGTTGACATGATAGCTCAGCTAAAACGAACACAGCTTGTTTCCAAAGCTAAGCATCTGGATGAGAGACACTGAAGTGCATTACCCCTCATATACCAGCAGGAGTCACTGTTCAGACAGAAATCGTTGGACTGTGGCTTCACATTTTATTTCAATATACCTCTTTATTTTGGTTGATTGCATTAAGTTGAAACAATGACGTTGATTAAAACATACCATTTTAACTATCAACATTGAAACAAGGTCAAACTAAATATGTCTAATCAATCTAAAATTCCACATAATTTCAGCAACCCCAAATAAATTGAATATAGGATGAAAAATATGTTTTAAGTTTCTGTGTGGATTGTTTAATGCAATGTCAAGGTATAAATAGTTCTGATGATTATGTTGAAATTAGATTGATGTAACAACCTGTTAGTCAGGCTAAGTCAAAGATTTACCCTAATTTCAATGTTTGCAACACTGCTTGAAATTAGATGAAAACAGTCCTGGTTGATGACTTTTTTCAAATCCAATGCATTTTCCACATTGATTCCACGTCAAAATACATTGACAAATTACGTTGAAACAACGTTGATTCAATCAGGGTGTGTACCCAGTGGGTTATTGTCAAAAGTAGTGCACTACATGTGAAATAGCCATGGAAGGACCAGACAAATGAGCAAGGGACCTTTAGGACCAATCAACACATTGAGAAAGCAGCCAATGAGCTGCCATGCCACGTTGGCGTTGCTAGGTTGCTAAAAATGGAAGTTGTGTTGCTAACGCTCCTTTTTTCAAGGACAGCGTTTGTTGGGACCCTGGTCAAATTAGTGAACAAGCTAGTGTTTCAAAACCTTCAGACCCCTGCCAGTCCAGTCTAACTGGCTCACTGCTGTGCCCCGAGATTTAACCCCCGACATGCCACCGCTGGCGAGTAGAGAGACAGCCAATAAGAATGTAGCATTGATACTGACAACCTATGAGAATTAAGCACTGGTAAAGGAGAGCAGCCTATAGGAACGCAGCACCAGTACTGCCTCAGTAATCACACAGCCCCATCAACAGCCATTAAGAGCTGCTCTCAGAGGGCACGCCGACCTCTTTCTCCAGGGAGATGAAGTGGAGGCAGGCAGAGAAATGAAAGAAATAAACAAGCCTTTGCCATTCCAATGATCTCTGTTTGATTGCTGCCAGTTTTTTTGGGCTCCTTTCAAGGATCAAAAACATCCAGAAAGAAATCATTGGACAGGTTTCAGAGGGCATCCAGAGGGAGGAGGGTTGAGGATTCTGGAGGGGTTCTGGGGTGTTGATTGGTGTGTTATACTGCTCCTGGTGGGGTATGCAGAAAGCTGCGATTCTCTCTCCCTCTCTCTGTCTCTGTCTCTCTCTCTGTCTCTCTCATGGGTTGACACTGGGTCTTTGATGGTGGTTGGTGTATGGATGAGGCTGACTCGATGGTTCACTGCCAACTCGTTTTCCTCAACCTTCCCTGACCTCGAGCTGCTGTGGTGAGCAGCATATGGTTCCTATCCCCTCAGCACCGTGCGTATGAAGAGATCCTGGACAATCTAGGCTTCCTCCTTCATTTGCATCCAATTTTACTAACTGTATTGATGTTGTGGAGTAAATGTCTTGCACCTGCAATTCAATTACCATCATTTATTTTGTACTGTGTTTACTTAAAAATGTGATCATGTAATTGATGAGTAGTTTGATGGATATCTTGGTACCATTTTTTATATTTGTACAAATGAATGGAAAATCAAGATTCCCCCTCCTCAAATGGAAAATAAAGATGGGTAATACATGGAGTCATTTGCAGCCTGTTGCTCCACAAGGAGCAGTTAGCAGGGATCAGTAATTAAGGAGTGAAATATGCCTCAGGTGTGATTGTGAATTAAACGCTAGCCCTAGCTCCTAGACCAATCCATAAACCCATCAGGACACCTCTCTGCTCAATCGCATCAAATGATCAAATACAACTCCCAGGCTTCCTGCTTCCTGTCCGGATATGTGTCCCAAATGACACCCTAGTCCCTATATAGTGCACTACTTTTGACCAGGGCCCATAAGCTCTGGTCAAAAGGAGTCCACTATGTAAGGAATAGGATGCCGTCTGGGACGCAGACAGAAATTGATTGCATGGATGTAATGCATAAAAATAGATGTATGCTCTGTGAACAGCTTTTCTGTTTTATTAGCCTGTAGTGATGAAACCCTGCAGTAACCGTCAGATGAAATGACAGAGGAGGGATGGAATAGTAAATAAGAGAGGGAGACGGTGGAAATCCATATTTGAAGAAATCTTAATTTGTTCTGCAGAGATATCTTAATTTGGTCTGCAGGGAGAGAGAGAGATGAGGAGACAGGTGATATCCTTCAGAAGATAACGGCCCAAAGTGTGATGGAATATTGACAGTTTTCCTCATTGATGATTGACAGCAGTGTGACAATTCAGCATGGATGGCTGTAACATGCCCATAACACAGGCCTATGCAGATGTGGATATGCAAGCATCATGTACAGAGAGACACACAGACAGTAGATTTGGCTTTCATAGACCTTTTCACAACATAGAGGATTTACTGTAGATAATGACGTAACTCAGCACTCGAGGTTAAACACTTTATGTGCAAATATTTCTCAAAAATGAAGATCGTTTTAATGATTTGACAATATAGGCCTAAGTGGGGACTTCTCATGGTAGGTGTTCCTAGAAGAAGCAGGCCCTCATGGCCGACAATGACCCCTGTAATGTCTTACAGACTTTTAAGTGGCTGGGGACATTTTCCTCCAGAGGTCAATGTGAAATCAAAAGAATCACACCGTGCCTTTCTTCTGTGCTGCGCCTCTGAAATGCTGCTAATTGTCTTTTCCACCCCGAGAAGCCGTCTAGCCGTCTCTCAAAAGGCCAGGGACTCGTATGGATTTTATGAAATGTCATCTGAGTTTTGGGTCCCCCCACTACATTCCCTAGTGCCAGCCAGCCACCACTTTCGCCAGCCAGTGCCTGATACGATGCTGATACAGGAACGCTTGGCCCCTCATTTTTTTTTCATTTGTATAGCTTTGACCGTATCAGCCACAGACAAAAGGACTCATTATCGGAGGAATTTGTCAAGTCCAGAGCTGATGAAACCTCCAAAGACATGCCTTTTACCAAGACATCTAAGCATCGTATTCTTTATACAAATCCATTTTCTCACTCACACTTAACATGAGACCACGGTACATGACTCACTCATGCAGTATATCAAATGGTTATATTTTAAACCCTTTAATGTGTTACTTCTCATGTCTCTGGAAGTATAGGTAGCTGTATGATTACTAAGATGTTACTAAAGGCTGTCTATTGTGAGAAGCAACTGGAGACAAATAGCATGCTAATTCATCCATGGCAAGTGGAAATCTTGGAGACTGTAAGAAAGTTGAACAAAGTACACAGATTGATTGATTGATTAGTGATCACGAGTCTAAACACCACCTTCTGTGAACAATACCACATTCTTACGTCTGTGAAAATAAGCATATAGTCAAGTTAACACCTGAATATTTACACAAAGTAATGATGCCTACAGCTATGAAGTACCTGCTGTCGTTTGTTTCTATGTTGTGCGTCATCACGGGGCCGACACACATCAGACCTGTGAATCCTGAGTGATGCGTGTTTTGCGATCACATTGAGCTGGCTAACCTATGGTTAAACCCAAATGGCTAACCTATGGTTAAACCCAAATGGCTAACCTATGGTTAAACCCAAATGGCTAACCTATGGTTAAACCCAAATGGCTAACCTATGGTTAAACCCAAATGGCTAACCTATTTCCTATAGAGTCCGCTAATTTTGACCAGGGCCAATAGAATAGGGTGCCATTTGAGACTCGACGCACCCTCAGTCCCCTGACCTACACGGTGTAGCGGAGAAGACCGTTGTTAGTGGGGTGTAACAGCTGGCTGCCGTCTCTGCTCTGTTCTGTCACTGTCTTCTTCTTCAGTAACATGACGGCAGCTTCACATCCAAGTATTAGTTCTGCCAGATGTTTTCAACCTATCTAGTGATGGAAGATGTTTTCAGTTTTACCTGGTGAAATAAAGATTACATTAAATAGAAAATAAAACATGTTTTATTTATAAACTATATCTGCACCTACACTGAGTGTACAAAACATTACGAACATCTTCCTAATATTGAGTTGCACCCCCCTTTGCCCTCAGAACAGTCTCAATTCATCGGGCATGGACTCTACAAGGTGTCGAAAACATTCCACAGGGATGCTGGCCCATGTTGACTCCAATGCTTCTGACAGTTGTGTCAAGTTGACTGGATGCCCTTTGGGTGGTGTATCATTCTTGATACACACGGGAAACTGTTGAGCGTGAAAACACAGCTGAGCTGTTGTTGACACAAAACAGATGACACAAAGAGATGCGCCTGGCACCTACTACCAAACCCCGTTCAAAAGGCACTTATAACCTACTACCATACCCCGTTCAAAAGGCACTTATAACCTACTACCATACCCTGTTCAAAAGGCACTTATAACCTACTACCATACCCCGTTCAAAAGGCACTTATAACCTACTACCAAACCCCGTTCAAAAGGCACTTATAACCTACTACCAAACCCTGTTCAAAAGGCACTTATAACCTACTACCATACCCTGTTCAAAAGGCACTTATAACCTACTACCATACCCCGTTCAAAAGGCACTTATAACCTACTACCAAACCCCGTTCAAAAGGCACTTATAACCTACTACCAAACCCCGTTCAAAATGTACTTAAACCATACCATACCCTGTTCAAAAGGCACTTATAACCTACTACCATACCCTGTTCAAAAGGCACTTATAACCTACTACCATACCCTGTTCAAAAGGCACTTATCACCTACTACCAAACCCTGTTCAAAAGGCACTTATAACCTACTACCAAACCCCGTTCAAAAGGCACTTAAACCTACTACCAAACCCTGTTCAAAAGGCACTTATAACCTACTACCATACCCTGTTCAAAAGGCACTTATAACCTACTACCAAACCCCGTTCAAAAGGCACTTATAACCTACTACCATACCCTGTTCAAAAGGCACTTATAACCTACTACCGTACCCTGTTCAAAAGGCACTTATAAGCTACTACCAAACCCCCGTTCAAAAGGCACTTATAACCTACAACCATACCCTGTTCAAAAGGCACTTATAACCTACTACCATACCCTGTTCAAAAGGCACTTATAAGCTACTACCAAACCCCCGTTCAAAAGGCACTTATAACCTACTACCAAACCCTGTTCAAAAGGCACTTATAACCTACTACCATACCCCATTCAAAAGGCACTTATAACCTACAACCATACCCTGTTCAAAAGGCACTTATAACCTACTACCATACCCTGTTCAAAAGGCACTTATAACCTACTACCAAACCCTGTTCAAAAGGCACTTAAACCTACTACCAAACCCCGTTCAAAAGGCACTTAAACCTACTACCAAACCCCGTTCAAAAGGCACTTAAACCTACTACCATACCCTGTTCAAAAGGCACTTATAACCTACTACCAAACCCCGTTCAAAAGGCACTTATAACCTACTACCAAACCCCGTTCAAAAGGCACTTATAACCTACTACCAAACCCTGTTCAAAAGGCACTTATAACCTACTACCATACCCTGTTCAAAGACACTTATAACCTACTACCAAACCCTGTTCAAAAGGCACTTAAACCTACTACCAAACCCTGTTCAAAAGGCACTTATAACCTACTACCAAACCCCGTTCAAAAGGCACTTAAACCTACTACCAAACCCTGTTCAAAAGGCACTTAAACATGTTGTCTTGCCCATTCACCCTCTGAATGGCACACATACACAATCCATGTCTAAATGCCTAAAAATCCTTCTTTCATTTTCAGGGACCACTTTTGACTTGTGAGCACTATTTTCAGAATTACTGGTAAAAATAGATACAAAAGTACTGAAAAATCTTTTTACATATTTGATTGATTAGAAGAATAGAATAATTGCTCTTGGTTGTAATTTTTTCTATATTTAGGCCTGTGTGTGTAACGTTCCATTAGAATGAAGAGACTTTAACCTCTGTAATGTATTAGTCACTCCCATTAAGTGAATAGTTTGTAGACTGGTTGTATCATATCTATTTTTAGAAAACTGGATTGATGGACAGCAGGTAGCAGGTAGCCTAGAGGTTAGAGGTGGAGCAGCAACCACAAGTAGGTATGCATTCCCCAGTCTATACAGTCTTATGAAAGACAGCCATACACTATTTCCCAGATATCATCACATCCAAATATTAGTAATACTTGTTTTAACATCTCAGATAGCTGTTCATAAGATATGTAAGGTCACGTTCACGTGAGAGCCGAGCCGTGTGTGAGATCCTGTTTCAGACAAAACCACCCAGGAGGTCTGTCTATAAGCTGGAGACGTCCTCCCCATGTTCAGCCTCACACATTGCCATTTGGGCCGCAGGCTATCTATAATATATCACACTACTTTTGAGCAGAACTTTATGGGCCCTGGTCTAAAATAGTACACTGTAAGGAATAAAGTACCATTTCAGACGCACCCGCAGATAACGTTCCAACTAGGCCTGCTTTCAATTCCATTATTCACTCACCTAAGCCAAGGTGACTTACATTTGTTCATTAGGGTACAGGTCTCTCTCTATTCCTGTAGCTGATGGAGTAATCTTCTGGGAGCGAGACATGTACGGAATCACCCCTCACTTTATAGAGTGTCAAAATCCGTCTTGTCATTTTTTATTGGCAAACATGCCTTGGGGCCTTTCCAACCTTGGTTATTAAAGCTGGGAGAATAGTTCAACACAATGATGTCTTGAAGAGGAAGTTTAATTGAAACGTATAACTTTGGGCCTCACTGTCATGTGTGTCAAGGTGTCGTGATGGCTTAGAGTTTTTCAGAAAAACATTCAACTTTCAGTGTTAGTCTCCCTTCTGCATCAATATGTGAGATAAGGGATGAGGGGCTTTCATTGGTGGTGAACGGTAAGGCTCAGCCTGGCTCATTAGGGTGTGTCTTGACAGGGCTGTTGGTGTGACAGAAAGACAGACAACGTAGCACTAGCTGGGGCTCAGGGCGCCTCATCACACCCCTACAGGGAAAACTTTGGGATTGACACACACGTAGGTTCCGTTCGGTGTCTCAGCACAGTGTAGGTAGCTAGGTTAAAAATATATCGCAGCTGCAGCATCAGCACAGCGATAACAACTGTCCAATCAGATGTCTCTCAGCTGCCAGGTTGTTAAGGAACAGACGAAGAAAATAAAAAACGACCTGACTTTCTACCTTGGCAGCATGCTGAATATCACGCTACAGGATAAAAAAGTATGCTTTTTGTCTTCCTGACTCATGGTTGCAACATGGTTTCACTAGGATATGTAAAGAAAATTGTGACATTTAGGTAGTGGTTGAAAAAGTACCCATTTGTCATACTTGACTAAAACTAAAGCTACCTTAATAGAAAATGACTCAAGTGAAAGTCACCTAGTAAATTACTACTTGAGTAAAAGTCTGAAAGTATTTGGTTTTACATATACTTAAGTATCAAAAGTAAATGTAAAAGTATAAATCATTTCACATTCCTTATATTAAGCAAATCAGGCGACACCATTATTATAATTTTTTTAAAGGATAGCCAGGGACACACTCCAACACTCAGACATCATTAACAGATAGCTAGGGGAACACTCCAACACTCAGACATCATTTACAGATAGCCAGGGGAACACTCCAACACTAAGACATCATTTACAGATAGCCAGGGGAACACTCCAACACTCAGACATCATTTACAGATAGCCAGGGGAACACTCCAACACTCAGACATCATTTACAGATAGCCAGGGACACAGTCCAACACTCAGACATCATTTACAGATAGCCAGGGACACACTCCAACACTCAGAAATCATTAACAGATAGCCAGGGACACACTCCAACACTAAGACATCATTTACAGATAGCCAGGGGAACACTCCAACACTAAGACATCATTTACAGATAGCCAGGGACACACTCCAACACTCAGAAATCATTAACAGATAGCCAGGGACACACTCCAACACTAAGACATCATTTACAGATAGCCAGGGACACACTCCAACACTCAGAAATCATTAACAGATAGCCAGGGACACACTCCAACACTAAGACATCATTTACAGATAGCCAGGGGAAAACTCCAACACTAAGACATTATTTACAGATAGCCAGGGACACACTCCAACACTCAGACATCATTTACAGATAGCCAGGGACACACTCCAACACTCAGATATCATTAACAGATAGCCAGGGACACACTCCAACACTCAGACATCATTTACAGATAGCCAGGGACACACTCCAACACTCAGACATAATTTACAGATAGCCAGGGACACACTCCAACACTCAGACATCATTAACAGATAGCCAGGGACACACTCCAACATCATTTACAGACAGCCAGGGACACACTCCAACACTCAGACATCATTTACAGATAGCCAGGGTCACACTACAACACTCAGACATCATTTACAGATAGCCAGGGACACACTCCAACACTCAGACATCATTAACAGATAGTCAGGGACACACTCCAACACTCAGACATCATTTACAGATAGCCAGGGACACACTCCAACACTCAGACATCATTAACAGATAGCCAGGGACACACTACAACACTCAGACATCATTAACAGATAGCCAGGGACACACTCCAACACTCAGACATCATTAACAGATAGCCAGGGACACACTCCAACACTCAGACATCATTAACAGATAGCCAGGGACACACTCCAACACTCAGACATCATTTACAGATAGCCAGGGACACAGTCCAACACTCAGACATCATTTACAGATAGCCAGGGGCACACTCCAACACTCAGACATCATTTACAGATAGCCAGGGACACACTCCAACACTCAGACATCATTAACAGATAGCCAGGGACACACTCCAACACTCAGACATCATTAACAGATAGCTAGGGACACACTCCAACACTCAGACATCATTTACAGATAGCCAGGGGAACACTCCAACACTCAGACATTATTTACAGATAGCCAGGGACACACTCCAACACTCAGACATTATTTACAGATAGCCAGGGACACACTCCAACACTCAGACATAATTTACAGATAGCCAGGGACACACTCCAACACTCAGACATCATTAACAGATAGCCAGGGACACACTCCAACATCATTTACAGACAGCCAGGGACACACTCCAACACTCAGACATCATTTACAGATAGCCAGGGTCACACTACAACACTCAGACATCATTTACAGATAGCCAGGGACACACTCCAACACTCAGACATCATTAACAGATAGCCAGGGGAACACTCCAACACTCAGACATCATTTACAGATAGCCAGGGACACACTCCAACACTCAGACATCATTAACAGATAGTCAGGGACACACTCCAACACTCAGACATCATTTACAGATAGCCAGGGACACACTCCAACACTCAGACATCATTAACAGATAGCCAGGGACACACTACAACACTCAGACATCATTAACAGATAGCCAGGGACACACTCCAACACTCAGACATCATTAACAGATAGCCAGGGACACACTCCAACACTCAGACATCATTAACAGATAGCCAGGGACACACTCCAACACTCAGACATCATTTACAGATAGCCAGGGACACAGTCCAACACTCAGACATCATTTACAGATAGCCAGGGGCACACTCCAACACTCAGACATCATTTACAGATAGCCAGGGACACACTCCAACACTCAGACATCATTAACAGATAGCCAGGGACACACTCCAACACTCAGACATCATTTACAGATAGCCAGGGACACACTCCAACACTCAGACATCATTTACAGATAGCCAGGGGAACACTCCAACACTCAGACATAATTTACAGATAGCCAGGGGAACACTCCAACACTCAGACATCATTTACAGATAGCCAGGGTCACACTCCAACACTCAGACATAATTTACAGATAGCCAGGGACACACTCCAACACTCAGACATCATTTACAGATAACCTGGGACACACTCCAACACTCAGACATCATTAACAGATAACATGGGACACACTCCAACACTCAGACATAATTTACAGATAACCAGGGACACACTCCAACACTCAGACATCATTTACAGATAGCCAGGGACACACTCCAACACTCAGACATCATTTACAGATAGCCAGGGACACACTCCAACACTCAGACATCATTAACAGATAGCTAGGGACACACTCCAACACTCAGACATCATTTACAGATAGCCAGGGGAACACTCCAACACTCAGACATTATTTACAGATAGCCAGGGACACACTCCAACACTCAGACATTATTTACAGATAGCCAGGGACACACTCCAACACTCAGACATCATTTACAGATAGCCAGGGGCACACTCCAACACTCAGACATCATTTACAGATAGCCAGGGACACACTCCAACACTCAGACATCATTTACAGATAGCCAGGGACACACTCCAACACTCAGACATAATTTACAAACGAAGCATTTGTATTTAGTGAGTCCTCCAGATCAGAGGCAATAGATGACCAGGGATGTTCTCTTGAGAAGTGCGTGAATTGGACAATTTTCCTGTCCTGCTAAGCATTCAAAATGTAACGAGTACTTTTAGGTGTCAGGGAAATGTATGGAGTAAAAAGTACAGTATTTTCTTTAGGAAGGTTGTGAAGTAAAAGTAAAACTAGTCAAAAATATAAATAGTAAAATACAGATACCTCAAAAAATGACTTATGTAGTATTTTAAAGTATTTTAACTTAAACGCTTGCCTGACGCCTCAAACAGAATTCTTCCGCCGCTCTATCATTCGCTACATACTTCAGTCTGAGACAGCCATCATTGAAGTTGTTTGTGGTGATGTCAAAATGAGGGGTGTTGTACAAAACAAGGTTATCAGCGATTGGATCATCTCTAACCAATTAGAGAATCATTTTATAACTCCGCTTTACCCACGTGTGTTCTGGCTCTGGCCCAACCCATCGGTTTCTTGGGCCAATCAGAATGGTTAGAATGTCTTTACGTTCTATAAAACGTCAGAGAGGTACTCAGACACAGACTCATGGCAGAGAAGAAACTAACGTCAGTGGGCGTGGCGTAGCGTTTGGCCGAAGCAAGAAGTTTGGGTAGCCAGGCAAGGTAAACGTGGCATATGTCGGCTTAGTCGGAAATTGCCTTTACATTTCTTTCGCACAATCTGTAATGTTTCAGCGATAAAGACTGAATGGAGCGCTGTTCCATTGTGGTTATATGTCACTTAGGTCGAAATAGTAGTATGTCAATGAGATGTCTGCACTAACATGGTATAACGTTTATGATTGTGACATGTCCTAGCTAAAACTTAGGAAGTATAACGTTTTTGATTCTGACAAACAGGAAAGTCGTCTTGAATCATCATGGTACTGCAGCTCATTACTGTCTCACTGAACACGAACAAGTCTGTTTCAGCCAATCAAATACAGCATACCGTGTATGTTTTAGAAGAGGAACGATGAGAAACCACACATTGAGTGATGCTTTCTAGTTTGGAGAGTCAGCCATGCAAATACCTCCACTAATGGGCCTCTTTTAGTAATGTATTCCCTTTATGTAAGTTGTGAAAACCATCGCCTGCTGCATCAGTTCGGTCGCAATACCATAATTGCAACTCCTGAAAAAACAAAATAACAGAGAAAAAACACTTGTGTGTATGTTCTCTTTGTTTTCAGTGTGGCTGTCAGTGGATTCATTTAGACAAGGGTAGAGAGGTCAACACATCTTTCCAGCTACTCAGCTCTGCTACAGCTGAATTCATGTAATTCACTCCTGTTAATTAACGTATTTTAGTCGCACTCCTCTCCTCTTGACTGTCTACACTCCACATTCATCACGCCATATGCTGTTGGAGAGATATATAGATATATAGAATGACGGTGGTGCTATTCTGAGCCGCACAGGAGACGCAGGTCCTTAATGTGAGGGGAAAGTGATGGCACTGACCTTTCACAGGAGACGCAGGTCCTTAATGTGAGGGGAAAGTGATGGCACTGACCTTTCACAGGAGACGCAGGTCCTTAATGTGAGGGGAAAGTGATGGCACTGACCTTTCACAGGAGACGCAGGTCCTTAATGTGAGGGGAAAGTGATGGCACTGACCTTTCACAGGAGACGCAGGTCCTTAATGTGAGGGGAAAGTGATGGCACTGACCTTTCACAGGAGACGCAGGTCCTTAATGTGAGGGGAAAGTGATGGCACTGACCTTTCACAGGAGACGCAGGTCCTTAATGTGAGGGGAAAGTGATGGCACTGACCTTTCACAGGAGACGCAGGTCCTTAATGTGAGGGGAAAGTGATGGCACTGACCTTTCACAGGAGACGCAGGTCCTTAATGTGAGGGGAAAGTGATGGCACTGACCTTTCACAGGAGACGCAGGTCCTTAATGTGAGGGGAAAGTGATGGCACTGACCTTTCACAGGAGACGCAGGTCCTTAATGTGAGGGGAAAGTGATGGCACTGACCTTTCACAGGAGACGCAGGTCCTTAATGTGAGGGGAAAGTGATGGCACTGACCTTTCACAGGAGACGCAGGTCCTTAATGTGAGGGGAAAGTGATGGCACTGACCTTTCCTCTGTTTAATCTAATCTTCAAACTGAGAGGATGACACACCATGCTCCTCTCCTGGGAGGGGGTACAAAGAGGTGCCTGACCATAAATACTGACAGACTCTCTCTCTGTATCTGGGGTCATGGCACTGGCAGGGTCAATCCACCAGGTAAAAGTGGAGGCTTTTAACAGACCCCTTCTTAAAGAATGTCCTTTCATTTACTGCACACACTTTCGATAGCTTGATGCCTTTTTGTTAGGGTGGTGTCCCTGTACGGTTCGTTGTCATACCATGATAAGAGATTATTTAAAAATATGGCATAATAATGCTAAAAAATGTAAATGTGATTGAAGACTGATGAACGTAGATATGAATGAAAATCACTGATATAAGTGACGACCAGATGTCTGACTTTCAAATGTCTGTTTTACTTTTACTGAGCACCCGGGAAAAAAATATGCTAGAGACAGACGTAGAGCCTAAGATTAGGACATAACTTGGTAGACAGCTAAACACATCCAACTTGATAGGCCTTTTATTTGAGATAATACAGGACACCTAGCTTCTGTTATTGAGGATGAGAGAGAGCAGAGAGCAGAGAGAGAGAGAGAGAGAGCAGAGAGAGAGAGCAGAGAGAGAGAGCAGGCAGAGAGAGCAGGCGAGAGCGAGCAGAGAGAGAGAGCGAGCAGAGAGAGAGAGAGAGAGAGCGAGCAGAGAGAGAGAGAGAGAGAGCGAGCAGAGCGAGAGAGAGTGAGCGAGCGAGAGAGCAGAGAGAGCGAGTGAGAGACAGGCATATTAACGTCTGTGTACTCAGATCTCAAGCAGGAGATGACACAGAATGTCAGAATCTGCATTTTTATTATGACACTATAGCCAGTGTACTGTCTCCAATGGGAAATCAGAGGGGTATCTGATGGTTAAAAAAACTGGCTTCCTCTCCTAATGATCGCTCTCTGCCTACACTCTAAAATAACTCCTGCCTAAGTTGAATCCTTTCACCCCACAGCCGTACCGTTTGTCTAAAGATAAGGAGATAAAGGGTTGATGAGAGCGGCATGGTTTTTCCTGATACCAATAAAGTGAGATCTGTCAGAATGCACCCTTTTCTCTGAAATAACATAGAGAGATACAGTATGTGGAAACACTGCCAATTAAGAAAAGATACACCAATGGAATGGAATCGTTAAATCTTTGGAGCTTCACGTCTGCTGTTGCTAGGTTCCCAGTTCCGGGGGATTTGTGGGTATGCTGTGATTGATGAAATGTATTGTCGATTGTCTGTTGTTGTCAGGGTTTCAATTCTTTGCTTAAAGACCAACTTGGGGTCAAAAATAACAACTTCAGAACATACATAGAAAGAAACCGATAATAACAAATCTGAAATAATCCATTTTGCTTTTAATCATTTGATTAAAACCAGGTTTTGTCAGATGGTAGGGGAGAGGGGGCTAAGTTGAGCAACCCTTTTTTCTAGGAAACCATATAACAAATAAAAATGATTTGACCAAATATTTAGGAAGAGGTCATTATTTCGTTGGGTCTGTGAAGGAAGTAATCACATGAAAAAAGTGGTAAGCAAGTTAGGTCCAAAAAACTGAATTTCACCAAGTCAAATGTATTTATTGTATTAGATGTTTCATGATGCTTGTATCTAAACCAAAGTAGATCAATTACAAGTCCTTAGGAAACCTTGTGAAATCCATGCATTTGTAATTAATTTCGAACTCTCTGCAGTTCACACACATTTATGTTACAACACAACTCCTGCATGTTTTTCTTTGTCTCTGTTGTAATTTGGGAGCTCACCCACCGGGCTCTGTTACACCCACCGGGCTCTGTTACACCCACCGGGCTCTGTTACATGCGTGGCATGGTAGTCTCTGTTACATGCGTGGCATGGTAGTCTCTGTTACATGCGTGGCATGGTAGGCTCTGTTACATGCGTGGCATGGTAGGCTCTGTTACATGCGTGGCATGGTAGGCTCTGTTACATGTGTGGCATGGTAGTCTCTGTTACATGTGTGGCATGGTAGTCTCTGTTACATGTGTGGCATGGTAGTCTCTATTGTGCACTGTGTGGTCTTGGCCGTGGAGGGGACTGTGTGTGGAGTGACTGGCAGACATCCCAGGCCCACAGACTGGCATGGCAGATGTCCTCTCACTGGTGGCACGGGGGACACACTGACCTCATCCGCCTCCTCACCCGACTAACCCGGTTGGGGTGCTGGCAGGGTCACTGGGGTGAGGGACAGTGGCCGAGGACAAATTGTGTGTGTCTGTTACATCTTCCGACATAGTGTACACACACACACACCGCTCAGTGGCATTACTGTATGCAGCATACCATCCAACACGTTGGAAAGCACCACATTGAGTTGATTGATTTCATACATGAGGTCAAATTTAGCACTTTGACACAAGAAAGACTTGTCCGTTTTGCAACAGCATGTTGTCCATAGTAGTCGTACTGCATCACTATGAGAATGTAGCATTGTGTCCAAAGACATTTCTAATCTCAAATCAAACACAAAAAGGTACTTTTACCTCCTTTTTTACAAACAGTAGAATACATAACACCCCTTGTTCCCATTCTCTATATAACCTCAATTACACCATTTTCTCTGTGGGCAATCAACCCCCCCCATTCCCCTACCCCATCTTCATGTGATGCCTATCCCTCTGAGGGCCAACCTGGATTTGTCACCTTGAGTGGGGCTGCTGTGTGGATGAGAGGGGGAAGGAGAAGGAAGGACGTCCTCTCCTGTCATTGGCCAAGGGAGGGGTGTAGCAGCCCCTTCCCTTCCACTCTGGAGCCTCCTGGTGTCAGCCCACCTCTTAATTACTGACACCCTCCCACTGTTGGGATGGGACTGGGAGAGATGGAGGGACAGGGAGAAATTAGAGAGTTGGGGGGAGAAGTGGTGTAGAACTGGACTTGGCTGCTTGTAACCTATTCAGAAAATGAGGTTGTTTACTGGGCTAGGACTATAGGTCTGGAGGATGGTGTTTCTAGATTGACATGAATAACCACCAGGGGTGGGGTTGGTTCAGGACTTTATTATTACAGCCATGATGAAATATTGGCCCCATTAGCCCCCCCCATAATAAGGATGGCATAAGGCCTGCAGCAGATCGTCACCGTGGATACACCACGGTCAGTGGAGGCAGGACAGGATGCTTCCATCTTCATGGATAACCTCTGTTCCATAGACAACATCAGCGACCCGGGAGGAGGGGCAGAGTGTAGCTAGCTAACTGTGCATGTCATAGGCTGCTCCATCCCTATCCTGAGGCTAGTGTCCAATGAGATGGCTCACTAACTCTCAAGTTGACCTTTACTCTGAAGGCCTGCATGCAGAGACTGATGTGAGTAATTTAGTCTCACAGGTTTCTCCTACTGACAGAGTCATGGTATGGTTTCCCCTACTGACAGAGTCATGGTATGGTTTCCCCTACTGACAGAGTCATGGTATGGTTTCCCCTACTGATAGAGTCATGGTATGGTTTCCCCTACTGACAGAGTCATGGTATGGTTTCCCCTACTGACAGAGTCATGGTATGGTTTCCCCTACTGACAGAGTCATGGTATGGTTTCCCCTACTGACAGAGTCATGGTATGGTTTCTCCTACTGACAGAGTCATGGTATGGTTTCTCCTACTGACAGAGTCATGGTATGGTTTCCCCTACTGACAGAGTCATGGTATGGTTTCTCCTACTGACAGACCTGCAGCTCTGTATGGGGGTGGTGAAAGGATTTCAAATGAGTCACAAAACAAAATCAAAAAATGCTCTAATACATAAATCAAATAAAATTGTATTGGTCACATACACGTGTTTAGCAGATGTTATTGCGGATGTAGCGAAATGTTTGTGCATCTAGCTCCGACAGCGCAGTAATATGTATCAATTATACAACATATACCCAATACACACAAATCTAGTAAAGGAATGGAAATAAGAATATAAAAATATATGGACGAGCGAAGTCAGAGCGGCATAGAATAAGATACAATAGGATACAGTATCTACATATGAAATGGGTAATGCACGATATGTAGACATTATTCAAGTGACTAGTGATCCATTTATTTAAGTGGCCAGTGATTTCAAGTCTATGTATATAGGCAGCTAGTGATGGCTATTTATCAGTCTGATGGCCTTGAGATAGAAGCTGTTTTTCAGTCTCTCGGTCCCAGCTTTGATGCACCTGTACTGACCTCGCCTTCTGGATGATAGCGGGGTGAACAGGCAGTGGCTCGGGTGGTTGTTGTCGTTGATGATCTTTTTGGCCTTCCTGTGACATCGGGTGCTGTAGGTGTCTAGGAGGGCAGGTAGTTTGCCCCCAGTGATGTGTTGGGCAGACCGCACCACCCTCTGGAGAGCCCTGCGGTTGCTGGCAATGCAGTTGCCATACTAAATGGTGATACAGCCCGACAGGATGCTCTCGATTGTGCATCTGTAAAAGTTTGTGAGGGTTTTAGGTGACAAGCCAAATTTCTTCAGCCTCCTGAGGTTGAAGAGGCGCTGTTGCACCTTCTTCACCACACTGTCTGTGTGAGTGGACCATTTCAGTTTGTCAGTGATGTGTACGCCAAGGAACTTGAAGCTTTCCACCTTCTCCACTCCGGTCTTGTCGATGTGGATAGGGGGGTGTTCCCTCTGCTGTTTCCTGAAGTCCACGATCATCTCCTTTGTTTTGTTGACGTTGAGCAAGAGGTCATTTTCCTGGCACCACACTCCCAGAGCCCTCATACATCGATGAAATAGTAAAAAGATCTAATTCGAAGGCCATTCCTTTTGTGATCAGATGAATCCGTATGTCTTACTGGGATTCTATTCTTATCATGTATTCCAGCACCACATTCACAGTGTGATACATTGTCATCATTAGGAAAAGACTTCACTAAAGAACCTGATTTGAAAAGAGACCATATTCCATTGACTGTTTGGCAGACAGGCAAATGCCACACATTGCCCTCAACCCATGCCACCCCCTAAGCCAGAGTGTCAACAGCACAATAGTTAATATTTTCCTTCATTCTACAATTCTAGAACACAAAGTGTTCCAAAGCCCTCTTTGATTGTCTCCCACCGTGAGCTGCTGATGAGATCGATGGGAAGGCACTGCTGGCCACACCACAGGGCGCCCGTCATCCAGCAACCCAGCTAACTAACTTTACTGCCTTTTACACCGGGGTTTCATTCCGTCAGCCAACAGCAATCCTGTTAATTTAGGCTGCGTCCGGAATGGTAACCTATTCCCTACAGGGTACACTACTTTTGACCAGGGCCCATAGGACTCTGGTCAAAAGTAGTGGACTATGAAGGTAGTAGAGTTCGATTTGTGAGGTAGCCTTGCTCTTGGGGTCTCTTACCAACCACAAGTTGCGATCAGATTGAGCGTGTCCTGGGAGCTCTAAATTCAGCCTCCTTTTCCCTGTTAATTGGAGGTGAGAAATCTGAATTTGTGAAAATGTTCACGTGGGGAGGTGAAATTGCGTACTTTGAGCTAGACATTTTCTTTCCTGCTGTTGTCTTCTCCTTTTTTCTTTTTCACACGTCTTTCTGGCGTGCTATTAACGGCGTGTGGAGAGGATTAGCTTCCTGAGTTGTGGAGGGTTGTCTCTCAGAGGAGCACGGCGCAACACAACGGCAATAAAACATCTAATTTTCTTCTTATTTTAAGACTTGCTTTGCCATCATTTTCACCGTCCCCTGACAGCACAGTGTCATGCAGGCCAAAGCTCATAACAACCAGGCTGAAAGTAAAGTAACACCACAAAACAACACTCCTTAAGCTTTTTTATTTTGTTAAGAGATTGTTTAAGGGTATTCCTGTCTAATGTAACTAAGCAATTCACACCAAAAATGTGGGAGTGCAATGTAATAACATATGGCATGCCTTATATCGTGGTTTTTCCTATGTTTTCATGCTACTGTATTGCCATATCATATAAACTCCTTAATCCAAATTCCCAAGAAATCACTCTGAAATCAGAAGTAACTGTGAAATAATTTATCATTGCAGTTACTGTACATTTAGGCCTAGATTCAATCAGATCAAGCATTAACTGAGTCAGGACATTGGCTATAGTGTCATAATAAAAATACAGATTCTGACATTATGTTAATCTCTCTCGCTCTCTGTCTCTCTTTCTCTCTCGTGTGTGTGTGTGTGTGTGTGTGTGTGTGTGTGTGTGTGTGTGTGTGTGTGTGTGTGTGTGTGTGTGTGTGTGTGTATATTTATAGAAACACCTGAACTGTGTTGCGATGACCAGTGTGAGTATGGTGTGTGCGTGAGTCTGTCTGTGATTGTGTGCTGCATGTGAGTCTTTTTGAGCACCTTACATTCCCCAGGTGTCACACTGCACACATCTGAAATTCCCTTAGTAACAAGCTGATGCACTAGCTACCTACAGTGTCGGTACACACACACAAAATCAGTCTCAGACTTCCTCTCGCGCAGGTGGCTTGGAAGTCTTTGTGACGTGCGACACAAGAGCTCTCACCACCACCTGCTTGTGTCTTTGCTCCGATCCTTAATTGGAGCGTTGAGCTCCCAATCTGTCCCAAATCTGTTCCTTGCAAAATGTCTTCTTTGTAGAAAGGAACCACACCCTTACAAAAACAACACATTAAAAAAATCACATCTGAAAAAAATAAGTGGTTTTCAGACACGTGTGAATCACATCTGCAAAATTTCGGACACGTGTGATTTTTCTCATGTTAACAAATCACGTGATATCATAAATGTCACATGTGCTTTTGTATATCATTATACTCAAGTAGGCTAAGTTACCTTTTTACAGAATTTGAAATTCCATATGTGGAAACTCCACCTTTTCACATGTGAGGAGAACTATTTCACCGCCAAATTGGAACGTACAATTCCACATGTGAAAGTGAGATTTTCTTACATTTGAAACTGCAAATGTGATTTTTAAATGTGATAGTTTTTTGCATGTGAAATGCAATTACATATGTGAAAGTGAGATTTTCAAAAGAAAGTTGTGAAACTGCCTATCCAATTTTCACATGGGAAAGTTAACATGCGAAACTGCAAATTTCACATAAGTAACTGCAATTCACATGAGGTGAAAACATGTTTTTCTGCTCACGTGAAAAGGTGGTGTTAAAATGTGAAAACGTGAAATTTAAGCTCAACATGTGAAAACAGCTACTTCAAATTTGACATGTTTTGAATCAAGTAACATATGTTGGCTACCTCACACTGTCACTGGGTTCTCTCCATCACAGAGAGCTAGTAGATATAATAGTGTGTGTGTATGTGTGTGTGTGTGTGTGTGTTGAAGGGATTTGCAGATGTGCTCCTCACAATGCCCTATTTCACCCCTCTGGTTAACCGGTGGTGTGGTTAATGTTTAGGAAGCGGAGAGGGAACGAAACACGGTTGGTGTCTGCATTGGTGAACAACAGTGGGGAGAATAGGACTTAAAGAGGATGAGGCAAACTGCAGTTAAATTCCCATCAACCGCCTGGTGAATTTGAATCTGAAAACGGCAGATTAAAAAAAGCCCACTTTCTGTCAGGAGCCATGGCAGCCACTCTCTTCTTGGGGGTGTCTTATCAAAATAGTGCCTGACACCTATCACTTTCTTCTCATTAGCGACAACTTCATGACTGCTCATGGCATAGAGAGAAGGGTTAGGAGCTGAACGTAATAATACCATCCGTCTCAAAGCCGCTCCTTCCCTGCTTTGCTTTTCTGCATATTTAGCACTCCTCTCCATGTCACCTGTGGTTAAAGCACCTCTGTGACTCTCGTAGCACCTGACCAGCTTCACTTATTTTACTTTTTCTTGTTTCTAGAGAAGTGAAGAACAAAAGAAACTTTCCAGCCAGCTGAACTCCCGAGGTTGTCATGGAAACCATCGCTTCAGAGAGAGGAGTGTTGGAAGAGGAAGGTTGGTTTCTGCGGCTCGGGTTTCCAGGGTGGTACCAGGAGCAGAGGGGAGCAGAGAGGAGCTGAGCAAAGGGAGGTGTGGAGCTTATAGGACAGGGTCAATATTGTCCACAACTTTATTACAGGTTACACATCTTTAAACAGCCAATCAAAGAGGTACTAATCAACCTTGTTCCTGTTAAGGGCAGTACATTCGTCAGAGGTGAAACACTGACACCATAGCATAGAGATACTGGCCATTAGGGGAAAGAGGAAGATTGCCCCCAAAAAATGTTCATTGTCCTAAGCTGCTTGCACACCACGACGAATGTTGATCTGCCGATCACCTGGCGTTTATCTGACATTTGTAATATGCTGAATGTGTGGTGTGTTTTGAGGACCACCCACCGATAGCACCTGACGGACTATATTTTCCAGTGTTGTCTAGAGACATTTCTACTCTGAGACAAATCAGAGAGCATGGAGCACATGGACACTTCTGCTAGAAGAGAGTGAAAGAAAGAAACAACGACAGCAAAAAAAATTAAAATAGGGTGCACTTTCCGGTGCGCAATATTTAATTTAACTAGCTTGCTAGCTAACTAGGGCCAGGACAGCTCTGGCTTTAAGACATAGGAGACACATTATATTAGTAGTAGTAGTTAGCTAAGACACCACAAGGTAGCAACATGATTTTGATGGAAATGGCGCAGCTGAAGACCAGGAAGATGTCTTCACCTCTATGGTGGAGAAGAGTATTGACAGAGAGATACCAAATCTCTCTGACACAGGCAGCGGATTGCAAGCCATCTGGGCGTTCAGGTAAGTCAATTTTTTTTCCTTGTTGAACTTGCTATAAAAAAGTTTTTATCCTTGTAAGGACACAGTCTTCTCTCAAAACACCTTAACTTCTCAGTCCTGTAACCCACTGCATACAGGGAGTTTAAACTATTTTTCTGTGCCAGTGTTGTGTTGTTAAGCACCCCCCTGCCCCCACCTCTTTCCTGTTTAAATGTGGATCCTCTTTGTTCAGACATAAAAGAAGCATGAGTAATTAGCAGAAAGACATTGTTCTCTTCCTGGCTAATTGGTCTGTTCCTCCCCTGAGAGACAGAGGTACTCAGCCATGACCCATGATGCCTCTCCTTTTCCACTGAGATCCATGCATTAACAAGTCATGTCTATCACACAGACATAGCCTATAAAGGTAAACATTGTCTTACATAGATTGGAAAGCTGCCGCGGTCATACCCCTCTTAAAAGGGGGAGACACTCTAGACCAAAACTGTTATAGACCTATATCCATCAAGCCCTGCCTTTCTAAAATCTTCAAAAGCCAAGTTAACAAACAGATCACCGACCATTTCTAATCCCACCGTACCTTCTCCGCTATGCAATCTGGTTTCCGAGCACCTCAGCCACGCTCAAGGTCCTAAACGATATCATAACCGCCATCGATAAAAGACAGTACTGTGCTGCCGTCTTCATCAACCTGGCCAAGGCTTTCGACTCTGTCAATCACCGTATTCTTATCGGCAGACTCAATAGCCTTGGCTTCTCAAATGACTGCATCGCCTGATTCACCAACCACTTCTCAGATAGAGTTCAGTGTGTCAAATCGGAGGGCCTGTTGTCCGGACCTCTGGCAGTCTCTATGGGGGTGCCACAGGGTTCAATTCTCGGGCCGACTCTCTTCTCTGTTGTGGAAGGACCACCAGAGGGCAGACTGGGCTCACGGATAGTAGCCCAACAAGGCATGTGAGACAAGGTAACCAGAGGCAATTAAGCACAGCTGATGGTACTAATGACCTATTATCTTTTCCCTACAAGAGAGAGGAGGGAACCAGCAAGAAGGGGGGAAGATAACTAGCTCTGGAGAAGGGCGACCAGGAGAGAGAGAGGAGCTATCCAAGAAGATCCTTTAAGACGGTGACAAATCTGTGATAGTTGTTATAGCTTAACCTCTTATGGCTAGGGGGCAGTATTTTCACGGCTGGATAAAAAACGTACCCGATTTAATCTGATTATTAGTCCTGCCCAGAAACTAGAATATGCATATAATTATTAGCTTTGGAGAGAAAACACTCCAAAGTTTCTAAAACTGTTTGAATGGTGTCTGTGAGTATAACAGAACTCCTATGGCAGGCAAAAACCTGAGAAGGTTCTGTTCAGGAAGTACCCTGTCTGACCATTTATTTGCTTTCTTTGACATCTCTTCCAAAAACTAAGGATCTCTGCTGTTACGTGACACTTCCCACGGCTCCAATGGGGTCTCAGAGCCCGGGAAAAACAGGAATGACGTAATTCAAAGCCCTGGCTGAAACAAAGGAGAGCAAAAGCTAAGTGGTCTCTCAGTGGGGAAATGCTTACGCTCGCGACCCGCCCCGCCCCCGGCTTTCGGTTTTTCCCTCAGTTTACAGGCATGCACCTTCCCGGTCGGAATATTATCGCTTTTCTACGAGATAAATTGCATAAAAATTGGTTTTAAACAGCGGTTGACATGCTTCGAAGTACGGTAATGGAATATTTAGAAATTTTTTGTCACATTCTGCGCCATGCTCGTGACCGTGATTTAGCGTTGGGATAGTGTCTAGAACGCACGAACAAAACGTCGTTGATGGAACATAACGATGGATTATTTGGGACCAAACCTACATTTGTTATTGAAGTAGAAGTCCTGGGAGTGCATTCTGACGAAGAACAGGAAAGGTAAGAACATTTTTCTTATTGGAAATATGATTTTGGTGAAGGCTGAACTGGGTGGGTGGCTAAATAGCTAGCCCGTGATGATATCAGGTTCAACAGATGCGTACAAGCATATTCCACCCTCAAACAGACGGGTTGAGGGAACAAAACGATTAAAAGCATGTTGAGAAGAGTGGTGTCCAGAGACGGGAAAAACTGGGACATGCTTCTCCCACACTTAATGTTTGCCCTGCGAGAAGTACCCCAGGCGTCCACAGGATTCTCTCCGTTTGAATTGTTCTATGGCAGACCCTGTCGAGGGATCCTCGACTTAGCCAAGGGGACCTGGGAGACCCAACCATGCCCCTTTCGATCCACAATAGAACATGTTACCCTGATGAGAGACCGCCTGTCGGCAGTGTGGCCCATAGTAAAGGAGCATATGGAGAAGGCGCAAAGGACCCAAGACTGGGCCTACGATAAGTCTGCGATATCCCGTGAGTTCACTGTGGGAGAGAAAGTGATGGTGCTCGTACCCACGGCTGAACACCGCTTGCTGGCACAGTGGAGGGGGCCCTACGAGGTAAAAGGGTCTCACCGGTCAATTACCTCATCAAGCAACCTGACAGGAGGAAAAAGGTCCAACTCTATCACATAAACCTGTTGAAGAAGTACCATGGAAGAGAGGAGGAGGTGGCCTTGATGGCCCTGGAGGGCAAAGGAAAAGAGGCTCTACCACAGGAAAAGATGCTCTACCTCTGGCTCTACCACAGGTGCACCGTGGCCAAACTCTCCTGCCGGAGCAGTCGAGACAGCTAGACAAGCTGATTATGAACTTCGGCCGGGTATTCTCTCCATTCCCAGGACAAACAGATGTCTTGTTCCACCATATCCACACTGAACCCGGCAAGAAGGTTCATATCCGCCCTTACAGGATTCCTGAGGCTCGCCGAGTAATCGCTAAGAATGAGGTAAGGGAGATGCTGAGGATGGGTGTGATCGAGCCATCGACGAGTGAGTGGTCCAGTTCCATAGTCCTGGTCCCCAAAAGTGATGGTAGTATGAGACTCTGCAACGACTTTAGGAGCATGAATGCCATCTCTACATTTGACGCGTACCCCATGCCCCGTGTGGATGAACTCTTGGAGCGCTTAGGAAAGGCCAAGTTCATCACCACCCTGGATTTGACGAAGGGATATTGGCAAGTGCCAGTGGTTCCGGAGGACCGCCCAAAGACTGCCTTCGCCACACCGGAGAGCTTTTTCAGTATGTGAGGATGCCCTTCGGACTGCATGGTGCCGCTGCAACTTTCCAACGCCTCGTGGATGCCATTCTACGGCCCCATCAAGAGTACACAGCAGCATACATAGACGATGTGGTCATCCACAGCGAGGACTGGGATAGTCACTTCCTGCGACTACGGGCGGTGCTCATGAGTCTGGAAGCCACAGGGTTGACAGCCAATCCAACAAAATGCTGCCTGGGTCTGTCCGAAGTGGAATACCTGGGGTACACCGTGGGGAATGGGAAAATACGCCCACAGGCAGAGAAGACCAGGGCAATTCGGGACTGGCCTCGACCCCAGACCAAGCGGGACGTTTGGGCCTTCTTAGGGATAACAGGATATTATCGCCGTTTTATCCCTGGATATGCAACCATTGCCAAACCCCTCACAAACCTCATCAAGAAAAACTTGCCAAACCGGGTAGAGTGGAAAGACGAGACGGAAGATGCCTTTCAATTGCTAAAAGATGGCCTGTGTTCTGATCCTGTCCTACAGGCTCTGGACTTCTCACAAGAGTTCATTGTGCAGGTAGATGCCTTGGATACGGGGCTTGGGGCCGTACTAGCTCAGGGAGAAGGAGAAGCAGAGAGGCCAATTATCTTCATAAGTAGGAAGCTCAGCGATGGGGAACAGAGATATGCTACCGTAGAGAAAGAGGCCCTAGCCATTAAGTGGGCCCTTGATTATCTCCGGTACTACCTACTGGGTCGGAGGTTTGCATTAGTTACGGACCATGCGCCCCTCATGTGGATGGCTGGTAAGAGAAACAATAACAACAGAATAGCCAGATGGTTTCTTGCTTTACAACCGTTCTCTTTCCATGTCATCCACAGGGCCGGATCGAGGAACGGGAATGCAGACGCGCTGTCCCGACGCGACCAAGACGGTGCGTCTGGCGCCCGGCCCTCCAGTCCGGTCTTGAGGGGGGAGGTATGTGGAAGGACCACCAGAGGGCAGACTGGGCTCACGGATAGAGAGACAAGGTAACCAGAGGCAATTAAGCACAGCTAATGGTACTAATGACCTATTATCTTTTCCCTACAAGAGAGAGGAGGGAACCAGCAAGAAGGGGGGAAGATAACTAGCTCTGGAGAAGGGCGACCAGGAGAGAGAGGAGCTATCCAAGAAGATCCATTAAGACGGTGACAAATCTGTGATAGTTGTTATAGCTTAAAGATAATCGTCTTGTGATCCTGTGTGATCTAAAGAAGAAGATGTATGTTGTTCCTTGGGAGATTCTCAATGAATGTGTTGGAGTGTTTGTATTGTCAGAAATCCCTCAATAGAGAACTGTGTTCAATCAAGAAAACCTACTCTTGGCTCTTTAATTCCACCTTTCCGCTTTAGAGTAACACCAAATTACTTGGTCCGCTCACACTGTATATGTAGTTAGAAAGAGATAAGATAAGCGTTACGGAAACATTATTTTGTTGAACTATAATTTAATCCCTGAGAAATTAAGCTCTTTGTAGTGCTTTTTTGAGGTGGAACGACCCTATAGTGAGAGGAAAGGAGGGATGGAGTTGGTGAGGAACAAACTGGCCTGCCTGCCTGCCTGCCTGGAAGCAGGCCTACTCCCCTGAGAGAGAAAGCCACACGGCTAGCTAGGGGAGAAAGCGGGAGAGATGGGGGAGGTAGAGGGGAGAGATGGATGGTTTCCTATAGGTCCTCTCAGCCAGGTAATGAAGAGAGGGATGATACAATGAGGTGGGGAGGATGGATGGAAGATGCAGGAAACGTAACAGGGTCACAGGGGAGAATTACACTTTGAGGCCAGTCACAGTGGTTAGGTCAAGCCCAGGGCCTGTAGCTCCATCGCCACCTTGAACTGAGAGAAGTGAAGGAGACAAAGCACCATCATAACGACTTTCTCAAAGGGCGAGCCAAGCTTCCTCTACCTCCCTCCAACTCCCTGGGTCCAACAGCCTCATTAATTTCACCCATTCCTCAAGCCTGGATCCAGCAGTGGCTGCCTTAGCGCCGTGGAGTGGGGCGGTTGGAGGAGCTTTTGTCTCTCCTTTCCATTATTTGCTTTCTTTTTAGTTTATCTTTCTTTTTTGATTGTTTTGCGGTTGGGCTAGAAAGGGCAACGCAAATCATGAAGGAGACGCAAATGGTGTCCTACTTTGCCTTGGGTGAAAAAGAATGAAGACAGGGGAGGGAGAAAGGGAGGGAAGAGGGAGAACATCTCCCAAAGAAAGACAGCGGCGGTGCTGTCGCTAGCTATCGCGTGGCTGAAGCGTCAACACTGGCTAGGTCGGTCACGCGGTTCGCCCAATTATAGAACAGCGGTGACAAGCCAGGGGCGAAGATGGAAACTCCGCTCTCCACCATAATAAATCATAGACAGATAGCTCCTCTTAAGGTGAAGAGCCAACCACATTTATGGAATTTGGAAAGTCAGACAATTACATTATGGACAGAGATCAGGGAATATGTGACCATTGGAGAAGGAAGAAGAGAAGTTCTCAGATCAGTGACCGGATGACAGTTTATCGATCATTACACATCTCACTTACAGTGAAACTGAAACACTTACAGTAGGCTATGGTTGACTTGAATTAATTGCATGCTGCTATTGATTGTTTAAGTTCCCATCATTTTTTACTGAACCAATTATAACCCCAGTTTGTGCTACAAATTATTATTATGTTTCTTAATTGGAATAGCAATACTCACATTCTGTCCCAAATCCAGCTTGTTCTCAGTCAAGCCAGACATGTACAGATAGTCCCAATGTACACTGAGTGTTCAAAACATTAGGAACACCTTCCTAGTATTGAGTTGCAGCCCCTTTTGCCCTCAGAATAGTCTCAATTCGTTGGGGCATGGACTCTACAAGGTGTCAAGTGTTCCACAGGGATGCTGGCCCATGTTGCCTCCAATGCTTCCCATAGTTGTGTCAAGTGGGCTGGATGTCCTTTACGTGGTGGACCATTCTTGATACACACGGGAAACTGTTGTGTGTGAAAAACCCAGTTCTTGACACAAACCGGTGCGCCTGGTACCTACTACCATACCCCGTTCAAAGGCATTTCAATCTTTTGTCTTGCCCCTTCAGCCTCTGAATGGCACACATACACAATCCATGTCTCAATTGTCTCAAGGCTTAAAAATTATTATTTAACCTTTTTCGGCCCATTCATCTACACTGATTGAAGTGGATTTAACAAGTGACATCAATAAGGGATCATAGCTTTCACCTGGATTCACCTGGTCAGTCTGTCATGGAAAGGGTAGGTGTTCCTAATGTTTTGTACACTCAGTGTATATCAGGGAATGTATACTTAACATATGCATAATGCTATATTCATTATATTCCTGCATGTTAAACTGAGGAATAAATAAGTACATTTTCCTGCTTTTAATTGTCTTAACTGCAGGAGGCTAGTGTAAAATGACACTGTGTGATTTATGGGCGGGTGAGGTGTGTGAACACGGTCTCTATTGCTGGAGGGTGTATGTGTGTGTCTGTGTGCGCATGTGTTTCTTGATTGCCTCCCTGTAGTGTGTGTGTGTGTGTGTGTTTGCGCACATCTGTGTGTGCTTTTTCCACGCAGCACACTGCCTGCATTCTTCACCCTGACAGGAGAGATGAGCTCTGTTCCTGTGGAAGCTCTCATTACTGCCAGCGAAAGAAACAATGGGTCGGTTTGGAACAATGCTGTGTGCCCCCGAGCTGTGGCCTACATGGGTGCCAGAGATCCACAGGAATAAATCACTATGACTGGGCCGGGGGAGCAGCAGGCTTCTCTCTCTCTCTGCTGTTGTTCTGCTGGTGTATTTAACACAGAAATACAGCTTACATTACATACAGCTCTCATTCTAGTTCATTAGCAGGAAAACTCATTTTCAAAGGGCAGAGGAGGAACAAATGTATATAAACCTTGGATTGCTGATGCTATGTATTGGCCAATTAGAGGCTTTGATATATAAATCATTGGGAGGAACTCACAGTGTGTGGAGGGAGATACGTTATTCTGTTCACACCTCTGGATGGGGTTCAGAGAAAAGCCTGCAGTCAGAGTACACTATTAGCTTAGCACAGTCATTACTGTAGGTTCTGGGAACTCATTGATGCTAATCTGAAAATTGGTGCCTTACCTTGAAATGAGGCTTTCCAGATGAACAGATTAAGGGCATCTCATTTCACTCTGAATTCTGCTTGTGTCCTGCATTTCACAAACAGCACATCAGTGTTTTTTAATGTGATGTGCCAAACGGCTGGTATTTCTGAAAGGGACTAACATTATATTGGCCCTTTACCAATATTGGATCCCTCTTATTTGTTAAGTATTTTAATATCAGATGATGAAATGCCTCTGAATGTGAATATCTTAACTTGAATTCCTACAGCCTATGGATACAGTAACTCCTCCACGCAAATGATAAAAATCACAGTTCTGACTCTACAGCAGAATGAGAGAGAGACAGATATTAGAGTGAAGAAGAATAATAAAAAAATGACAGGGGGAAAAAGTGTGATAATTAGTGTTAATCTGATACCATTGCCTAGCAACAGAGGATGGGCTGCAATGATGGAGTAATGAGGCTCTATTTTTATCTCCCCCGTCTCTCCCTTCGCCCCCACCCTGAGATCTCCTCCACCCCCACCCTCAGCCCCCACCCTGAGATCTCCTCCCCCCCACCCTGAGATCTCCTCCCCCCCACCCTCAGATTTCTCTCCACCCCCCCCCCCCCCCCCCCGCCAGGTAAAGGTAAATAGGTGAATGACTGGATGGCTAATACGACGAGGAGAAGAACAAGATGCTATGCTGATGATACGTTTTGTATTCATTCACACCGTAGAATAGGACCGTAGAATGACCGTAGAACAGGAAACAGAGTGAATTAGGTAATGCTGCTTGACGAAGTTAAACAAGCATTCAGATCAGCCTTCCTGATTGAACATTCAGATCAGCCTTCCTGATTGAACATTCAGATCAGCCTTCCTGATTGAACATTCAGATCAGCCTTCCTGATTGAACATTCAGATCAGCCTTCCTGATTGAACATTCAGATCAGCCTTCCTGATTGAACATTCAGATCAGCCTTCCTGATTGAACATTCAGATCAGCCTTCCTGATTGAACATTCAGATCAGCCTTCCTGACTGAACATTCAGATCAGCCTTCCTGATTGAACATTCAGATCAGCCTTCCTGATTGAACATTCAGATCAGCCTTCCTGATTGAACATTCAGATCAGCCTTCCTGATTGAACATTCAGATCAGCCTTCCTGATTAAACATTCAGATCAGCCTTCCTGATTGAAAATTCGTAAACTACATTACAACTGCATGTGTGTGTGTGTGTGTGTGTGTGTGTGTGTGTGTGTGTGTGTGTCAGTGAGAGAGAGCAAGAGAGAGACAGAGAGATAGACAGAGAGAGAGACAGAGTGAGTGTGTGAGAAAGAGAGACAGAGAGAGAGAGAGAGAGACAGAGTGAGTGTGTGAGAGAGAGCGTGAGTGTGAGACAGACAGACAGACAGACAGACAGACAGACAGACAGACAGACAGACAGACAGACAGACAGACAGACAGACAGACAGACAGGGATGCTGCCTCAGATCTCATTCTAAAGGGGAAGCCACACCTCATGTTTATGTTTTACTCCAGAGCCATTTTAATCAAAATCATTTGTATGGACTCTAAACATGTTGTTCCTTCACAAAGCAACTGCTATATTTTGATTCAGACACCCTGATGTCAGCAGCACTCATCGTAGCAGAATTCAATAAATATGTAGAGAAATATGAAAAGCTTTCTAAATTACACTAACATAGGTTACTAACGTGTAATCCACACTGGATTATTAGAAAAACATACTTTGCATTTGAGGATTATGATTTTTCATTTTGTCTCAATAGAAAAGGACTCACTTCCATAAATTGTTGTTCATGTTAGCAAGACCGATGAGTATAACATAAATTAACATGCGGTTCTCCATTTCCATACAGATTGAATTAGAAAGCATGTGTGCTTGTTAAAGAGCCATTAAAGTATTTAGAAGAACAAAATCGATTCACTCTCCTCAGTCTCTCTCCATGCATCCACACTCAACAACTGCTCTGAAGGAGAAAGCCAACATATTGTACATTGGTAAAAAAATTATGCTGATATTGAAGTGCTGTGATGGCAATGTTGAAAATAATATTTTTTTGCTACAGCAGTATCGCCTTTGCTAGCAGGTTTTCTTTGCAGACCGAGGCACGATGAAAATGCTGATGCACAGGTGAATTTGTGTGGGCAGCAGGCAGTCCCCCGCGTTTTCTTTTCTGTGGCGCCTTGCACACACACCTGCAATTAAAATGCTCCATCCCCTCAGAGAGAGACTAATTCACCACAAAAAAATATGCTGATGAAACATAAAGTGTCCAATTGAATCACAGATGACGAATCACGATCATTAATACCGCGAGGTGCCGAGTTTGGTATGTCAATTGGGTCATCTGAAACAGGGAGGGAGGCGATTAGACACTGCCTTCCTTCCAAATGGGACCCTATTCACCATGTAGAGCAGTACCTTTGACCAGGGCCCATAGTGCACCATTTAGAATGCAGACAAGTGCTTAGTCACATGGAAAGACTGTATGCAAATCTACCACAGGGCTCTGAGATTATATTAATGATTAAAGAGAAAGTAATTTAATCAAAAAGGAGAGACCCAACCACAGCAAATAACGTGATCTATCAATTAAACACTTCATACTGCCACCAGGACCAAATCAATTATCCTAGCTGGTATATAAAATGGAAATTAGGGTAATTTATTTTAGAATGAATTATGAATCAATAACAAATGGAAAAACATCAGTGTGTGATGTTGTATGGCCATTAGAAAAATATAAGAAATGCAATTGAATTAAAGGATTTTAAAACTGTGCTGTAATCTCGGTTAAACCAGAACTAAAATCATGCGTAATTTGTTGAGATTATGTAGTCTGTCCACAAGAGATTAAGCTGTACTGTGACAGCATGATATAACAACAAACACATAGATTGTGTATTAGAGGGAATGTTGCTAATATAGATATTCTGCAGTGATGGACAAGGTTCTCTACATTGGTACGCACTGCCAGACAATAATACCCGTTTTGGTGAGGGAAGTTTTAAGGTTCTTCTTCTGAAAAAAAGGTGCTATCTAGAACCTAAAAGGTTTCTTTGGCTGTCCACATAAGAGAACCCTTTGAAGAACCCTTGTTGGTTCCACGTAGAACCTTTTTGGCTCCAAGTAGAACCGTTTTGGGTTCCATGCGCAACCCTTTATACAAAGAGTTCTACATGGAACCCAAAATGGTTCTACCTTTATCTTGGCCAGGTCGCAGTTGTAAATGAGAACTTGTTCTCAACTGGCCTTCCTGGTTAAATAAAAGGTGAAATAAAATAAAATACTTGGAAGAAAAAAAGTGTTCTCTTATGGGGACAGCCGAAGAACCCTTTTTGAACCCTTTTTTCTAAGAATGTCCTCTCAATCCCTTATTATGTGAGAGCATTCAACGTACAACTTTCAAGCTGAATGTAATGTCCATACTATTCAAATAATACAGAATGAATATGGATTGTTTTCATGTTAACACTGTCAGCATTGCCATGTTTTTGTTTCTAAAACTGTCATTTTAAGTGTAGCATAATACTCTGCACTTGCCTTGGATCATTCCAACTATTTCAGCAACCACAGAGTAACTTTAAAATAGCTACCACATGCAGCAACATTTATTTCAAGTTCTTTACCTTTCCAGGTATAATTTATTCATTAATAAAAAAATGCTCAGAGAAATAGATTTAGTTTAACAAGTAATCTTTTTTCTCAGAAAGGTAGGGATCAAAATTATTGACACCCTTAAAGATTCTTATAAATAAAAGTCAAAAGTTTAGTATTTGGTCCCATATTCCTAGAACGCAATGGCTACATCAAGCATGTGACTCTACAATTTTGTTGGATGCATTTGCTGTTTGTTTTGGTTGTGTTTCAGCTTGGGAAATAATTTATTGTGTCATTTTGGAGTCACTTGTATTGTAAATAAGAATATAATATTTTTCTAAACACTTCTACATTAATGTGGATGCTGCCATGAATACGAATAATCATAAATGAATCGTGAATAATGATGAGTGACAAAGTTAGAGGGTCAAGATCATACCCCCAAGACTTGCTAACCTCTCACCATTACAATAACAGGGGAGGTTAGCATTTTATATCATACCCCCAAGACATGCTAACCTCTCACCATTACCAATAACAGGGGAGGTTAGCATTTTGCATCATACCCACAAGACATGCTAACCTCTCACCATTACCAATAACAGGGGAGGTTAGCATTTTGCATCATACCCACAAGACATGCTAACCTCTCACCATTACCAATAACAGGGGAGGTTAGCATTTTGCATCATACCCACAAGACATGCTAACCTCTCACCATTACAATAACAGGGGAGGTTAGCATGTCTTAGGGGTATGATCTATGACCCTCTGTAACTTTCTCACTCATCATTATTCACAAGTCATTCGGGATGATCCATAGTCATGGTAGCATCATTAATGTAGAAGTTTCAGACCCCGACGTATATACATATATGTATGTTTCAGACTGGTGGTTATTTCTATCTCCTCTTTGAGAGGAATAAAACACACCATTCATAGAGACAGAAAATTATGTTCAGCTCGATCTGTGTGTGGTTGTCTAAATGTGTGTCTTATGGCAATAGAATCGCTATATGGAATATAACTTGGAATACCAGAGGAACGTGGGTAATTTTCCTAATGCAGTACTCTGTCTCTGAATACCCTGCTGAAGACCCACTTCTCGAGCAAATGACAGTCGATCACAACAGCCGTTGTGGTTCTGGGAAACGGCTTGAAGTTTAATTCTCACACGACCGCACTCCCTATGTAATCACCCCCATACTGTACGTCTGTGCGAGGCCTTTTCATATCCTCAGAGATAGGTCCATCAGCAATGTTCATTATACTTCATTGCACACCAGGGCTGATTATCAGCTTTAATAACTAGCAATTACTGAGACGCTGCTTTTGTGTTGCCCACGTGCAAAACAGAGGGACCTGATTGCACTCATCACAGCATCACACCAAACACACCCACTGCCTGCCACTAATATTACATCTCTACTAGAAACTGCCTGTCACTAATATTACATCTCTACTAGAAACATACCCGCAGCCTGTCACTAATATTACATCTCTACTAGAAACATACCCACTGCCTGTCACTAATATTACATCTCTACTAGACACTGCATGTCACTAATATTACATCTCTACTAGAAACATACCCGCAGCCTGTCACTAATATTACATCTCTACTAGACACTGCCTGTCACTAATATTACATCTCTACTAGAAACATACCCGCAGCCTGTCACTAATATTACATCTCTACTAGAAACATACCCACTGCCTGCCACTAATATTACATCTCTACTAGACACTGCCTGTCACTAATATTACATCTCTACTAGACACTGCCTGTCACTAATATTACATCTCTACTAGACACTGCCTGTCACTAATATTACATCTCTACAAGAAACATACCCACTGCCTGTCACTAATATTACATCTCTACTTGACACTTCATGTCACTAATATTACATCTCTACTAGAAACATACCCACTGCCTGTCACTAATATTACATCTCTACTAGACACTGCCTGTCACTAATATTACATCTCTACAAGAAACTCCAACATCTGTATGGGGGGGGGGGGGGGGGGTGATCTATAGTCATAGAGTCAAATCTCTATGGAGATAGTAGTGGAGGAAATCTCTTTAGTATTGGATCTGATGGAGTTATTTTCATCCAATGAGCCAAAGGCCAATACAGAATCCAAAGTGCTTGTTTTGGTCCTATAGGATCCTACCATGCAACATGTTTAAATTATTTTGAAAACCATATGCAGGTACAATTCTCATATCATTTTTCAATATTTTTTTACCATACTGTGAGTCCCTTGTAGATTGTGACATGCAGTAAGGGGGGAAAGGTTAAATTAATATGTGCTCATCAAACTTTAAAGTTTGGTGGATAGAAAGGTGAACATAAGGCCATCTGGCAATGCCAGGGCTATTTTCAGAGCTGTTCTTCACACTTCAGCTCAGTGTAGGAGTTAATTGAAACAGTCTGAACACTTGTTAAGGGGTGAGAATGTTTTAATTTGTACATGATAATTTGATAGTGAACGTTCCAAATGAGAACTATCCCATACACCATAGCACCGCTTATGGAAATCAAATGTCAAATTATACTTTATAATTTATTGTTGTGTACGTGCAGATTTTGTCAGTCTAATTAAAGCAATAACATATGCGCTGTTAATTTGAAAATAAAGTGTGTAGCAAGAACAAGTATGGAGCTTAAGGTTTTTGGGCACTGGCCAGACGATCTAGAAAACCACTGGCCAGCCGGGATAGAAAAGCACTGGCCAGACGATCTAGAAAAGCACTGGCCAGACGATCTAGAAACCCACTGGCCAGTCGGGCTAGAAAACCACTGGCCAGTTGGGCTAGTAGACCATAATTTTTAATAGCCCGGGTCCAAAATATGTGCCATGCGATATTTGAAAATACAGCATTTTACTAGCCGGCAGGCTAGTTGGGAACATTTTCTACCAGCCCGGTCTGAAAAATACTAACCTCGGGCTAGTGGCTAGCTTAATTTCCATCCCAGATCAAGAAGCATAAACAATAAATGTGGAAAAGAAAAAAAAACACTGTGCATGGTGTCTCTGACAGATAGACTCTCACTTGTTATGAGTTTTGAATGCTACTGTAGTTTCAAAAAGTGACAGTAGGAGTCAACTCTAACATCAAATTACTAGAAAATGTGTATTACTGTATTATGCTGATGATGAGCTAGAGTTACTGATCAAAAGGAAAACTATCATGACCATCTTGGATGCACAATGCACCCTGGGACGGACACTAACTAACAAGGGGAGCATGTGACTATTTTAAATAATAAAAGATTATACACATTTTCATGGCAAGAAAACTTAGAACAAATAAAGGTCCCTTTATACACATGAAATATGTAAAGACATGGTCTTCAGATCACGTAACCAAACAGATACATATCAACTAAATTGAGTCAAGCAAATATCGAATTTACTTCAAATTAAGACAATTTCTTTGCACATAGGTGTGGGATGCACAGTGGGGGTGTTTATAAGCTAATTGTGCTTAATTGGAAGGTTTAACATTTATTATTTTCTCTTGAAGGAGAAAAAGATCCTGTTCTTGGAAGAGGTTAACAGTTTAACATAAGGTATGGAGGAGACCTACTGTACGTTATAAATAACATGCATACATACTGCCTGGCAGGCAACGTCAGAGATTTATTCTAAATGTTACCATGGCAGCAACAGACAACCTAGCCAGCCTGGTGCTGGATTTCCATAGAGATCCTATTAAATTACTAATACTATGGGGATTACTGCCAGAACAACAAGAACTCATTCATTTGTAAAAATATATATATATATTTAACAACATGAATGTCTCTAACCAATTCATCCTCTCTTGATCAAAGAACATTGTCACATATTTATTGTTCTTTGCCGTTTCAGAACAGACAGTCCACCAAAACTTTACAAAATTACTTTCCAAATGCTTTTTCCACTGTTGAATTAAACATATTTACAATTACTCCAGTTATATGCATCATGTATGTTGAATGGGTTACGTCAATGTATAGAAACATGTGTTATATTTATCAAATCAGTCATTGTTAGCAGGGGCCCAATTGTTGCCATTATAAAAATGAATAAGTCTAGTCAGTAGGCTAATGTAGTTTCAAGTGCTTTAAAGTAAGCACGCTTTTGTGTCACAGACATTGAGACCGACGAAAAGCAGAATAGGATGCTGCCTCTTGTATTTTCCCTGGCATATTACCTTTGTCATTAATTTCACCCATTCCTCAATGCTGGATCCAGCAGTGGCTGCCTTAGCGCCGTGGAGTGGGGCGGTTGGGGGAGCTTTTGTCTCTCCTTTCCGTGCTTTTTTTTCTTTTTAGTTTAATCTTTCTTTTTGGGTTGTTTTGCGGTTGGGCTAGAAAGGGCAACGCAAATAACGAAGGAGACGCAAATGGTTGTCCCAAAGAAAGACAGCGTTTGTGTTAGCTATCGCGCAACTACAGCTCTTTCAGGATTGCTTCTCTTTTTTTTGTCCCATGGGGGCCACACAACACGATTTCCTGAAGTAGCCAAACGTTGCAGCACCCCTCTGTCCCGATGCACTCCGGAGTCATAAAACATTCAGCATGCCAGATAGGTATAAATCCCATGTGCTGCTTGTTTCCTAGACAACCAACAACGCAGAAAGTGTGCAAGGCTGGGAGGCATCACATCAATCTTTTATAAACCTGAGTGTCAGCGGTTTCAGAGACGATTCTGGGAAGGACAGTGATGAGGTACAAGAGACGGTGCAGTATCAGCCCTCACCTTATTGCCAATTCTGATTAGTACAATGCAAGCACTTAGCTGTATGGTTTCACTAGCGCAAAACGTTTGCCACATCCACTTTTAGACGCGTCTGGTCTGCCCATTCCCAGACACGTCCTGGCGTCACCCTATCAGGAGATGTGGAGCTACACAAATCACAATAAACCCACTTTATAGCCCTGCGAGTCCTGGAGCCTCATCATCTCAACCGCAACCTCTACCGTCTCCTGCGTGGTGGTAAACATGGTAGGAAAATTAATTGTTGTAATAAAAAGGGATGGGGAGAAGGTTTTGTTTCACCCTTCAGTATCGAACTCCTAAAACCACTCAAGCCAATACAGAGTATTGTATTACACTTGTGTATCAAATATGTTATATGACATAGTGCGGCGTCGTCCAGGTTTGGCTGGGGTAGGCCGTCATTGTAAATAGGAATTACATAAAAGGTTAAACAAAAAACATAGTAATGAAGGGTTTACTGGTAGATTTGTTAGTTTGGATAATTAGCATGGCATTTTATGTAGCCTAGATTAAGCCTTGCTGAAAACAGTATGAATTCCAGACTGATTAAACGTAATCCAGTTCAGGTCTGATGGCACCTAACTGTTTTGTCTACACTTCTTCATTAAGGCAAAATAAGAAAATGCCTGCATGAGGTCTTTAAGAAGCAATAGTAATTTTCATCAGAACATCCTCTACATGCATATGAGGACATTAGTTTATTACTTTTAATTCATCAGTTTAGGATTTGACTGCGTAGTTCGCAGCATGACAGCCGAACGTTGTTGTATTGATTTCCTATCTCATCCTGGGGGACTTTCTCTCCTTAATAGTCTTCACGCCACACATCCTCTCTGTGTTTATAATGATGACAAACTGGCCCATTTAGATGTGCCAGTGTTGCATCCATAGACCACGCAATGGAGGCAGGACAGAAACAACAGGCTGTGGTCTCACCAACAGCAGCTGAGTTTTCTAATCTAGCCCCAGTGATTTGTCACAGAGCTGCCATGCCAAGCAGCATGCAGGCTTCTGGAAAGACAGACCAGCCAACCTGTTCTCGTTCTCTTTCATACATAGTCAATGATAATTCCTCCAAATATCAAAGCACACCCTATACCGGTATCCCTAATGTGCAGGGAATAGAGAGAGGAGAACAGAACGTCACACTTCATACAATCTTAAAACGCAGCGAGAAGCCGTTCTTTGCACCCTCTGCTTTCAGATAACACCGGATAACATTTTAATCTGCGCAAAAGGTTAATTAAATTACATAGGGAAGGAGACGGGAGTCAAGGATGGTTCTGTTACTAGAGCTCTTAAACCGGAGAGAATAAATGTCACCTTGCACGCGTACCCTCTGCCTATTCCCAGACATTTCAAATACTCATTAATGAGAATCAATTGTTCTTGATCTTCATTTAAAACAAACATCAAAAGTTTCATTCTGTCCCTTTGGAAGCTGGTGCTTTCTGATTCTTTCTGCTTTCCGGCTGCTGCAGAACTCGATACAGTACTCTTTCTGTTCTGTAAAGATCGTTCTTTCAGCAAAGGAGAAGTTCAAGCATGTTGGGTTTCCCGTTCCTCACAGAAACCCCAGGACAATTCTCCAAGAGCTGGGTCCTCCCACCACCAACGTTCAGATGTATATTGATCAATATTGATACAGTCAGTGTATGAGAACAAAGTCAAATGTAATCTCAAATGGTTTGTCCTCTACAATGTGGTGGGATTTCAAAATTGACACGGTACACGATGAAGAGGCGAGAAAGAGAAGCAACACGTTTTGAGGTACAAATTAAAGCAATAAATTGCAAGAAGAAGAAAGGGAAAGTTAGCAGGAGCAGCAGCTAGCCTCTGGAGCTATACTGTCCACACAATATTTCCACGGCGCTTCATTGTTGATAAACGTCCGTGGCGCTGTACTTTTCAGTGATCTTTTTGAGCTAATGAAAGATGTCACTCTGTGACAGTGAGAGAATATTAATTAATGATTTATACTTTATTACAGAGAATACGGCAACCTGTAAAACAAGGATTAATCCGTTTGGATTGAGAACAGATTAGGCCTAAATTGTGTTGACAAACAGTATTATTGTAAGCGTTGCTTCTGTGTTTTCCCTCAGAGGCCAGCGATGCCTCCACAATGAATCAAACGTAAACAGGACAACGGCAGAATGTGGGCCTGTGAAGGAAGGATTATTAACATATGACAGCTAAATCCACTGCCACATCATTAAAGAATGAAAAAATTAATATAAATTGACCGCCGTATAAAGTTGACTGCTGAGTAGGTGTCTTCACCAAGTCTAATTTGGGAATTATTTATTGCATAATTTTCAACAGATAATTTCAACAATAGAAACGTGTTAGGTCAGCGAAACAGCGTGGAAAGTAACAACTAAATTAACTGCAGAAAGACAGGCCTGTATGACGATAATGAAATTTGACGATAATGAAAAGTAAATCTACCTGCAGATTAACCTAATGACAGAACGACACGTTTATCAGCAACTCCAGCATGATAAACTACTGTGTATCTAATGAATGCAAGGTATTTCTCCACCTTTGCTCTCAAGGCAATAGTCCCGCAACATGGTGCCATAAGTGAAATGCCAGCAGGATTCCGCAAACCCCGAATTTCAACAATTAGACGGGATTAGGTGGTGCAATCTGTCTGGAACTGCACAGCAGAGGATGGATCAATATCTCTACCCAACACCAAACACAAACTCCAAAACAGCAGTCGGAGACTGGAGACAGACAACAGTGAACTGCTAGAATCTTCTAAACTCATCTCCAAAGAAATGATTGATGATATACAGTGCCTTCAGAAAGTATTCTCACCCCTTGACTTTTTCCACATATTGTTGTGTTACAGCCTGCATTTATAATGGTTTAAATTGAGATTTTGTATCACTGGCCTACACACAATACCCCATAATGACAAAGTGAAATTATGCTTTTAGAAAGTTTTACAAATTCATTAAAAACGAAAAGCTGAAATGTCTTGAGTCAATAAGCATTCAACCCATTTGTTATGGCAAGTCTAAATAAGTTCAGGAGTAAAAATGTGCTTAACAAGTCACATAATAAGTTGCATAGACTCTGTGTGCAATAATAGCATTTAACATGATTTTTGAATGACTACCTCATCTCTGTACCCCACACATACAATTATATGTATGGTCCCTCAGTTGAGCAGTGAATTTCAAACACAGATTCAACCACAAAGACATTACATTTACATTTACGTCATTTAGCAGACGCTCTTATCCAGAGCGACTTACAAATTGGTGCATTCACCTTATGATATCCAATGGAACAACCACTTTACAATAGTACATTTATTTCTTTTTTGTGTGTGTGGGGTGGGGGGGGGGGGGGGGTTAGAAGGATTACTTTATCCTATCCCAGGTATTCCTTAAAGAGGTGGGGTTTCAGGTGTCTCCGGAAGGTGGTGATTGACTCCGCTGTCCTGGCGTCGTGAGGGAGCTTGTTCCACCATTGGGGTGCCAGAGCAGCGAACAGTTTTGACTGGGCTGATCGGGAACTGTGCTTCCGCAGAGGTAGGGGGGCCAGCAGGCCAGAGGTGGATTAACGCAGTGCCCTTGTTTGGGTGTAGGGACTGATCAGAGCCTGAAGGAACGGAGGTGCCGTTCCCCTCACAGCTCCGTAGGCAAGCACCATGGTCTTGTAGCAGATGCGAGCTTCAACTGGAAGCCAGTGGAGTGTGCGGAGGAGCGGGGTGACGTGAGAGAACTTGGTAAGGTTGAACACCAGACGGGTTGCGGCGTTCTGGATGAGTTGTAGGGGTTTAATGGCACAGGCAGGGAGCCCCGCCAACAGCGAGTTGCAGTAATCCAGACGGGAGATGACAAGTGCCTGGATTAGGACCTGCACCGCTTCCTGTGTAAGGCAGGGTCGTACTCTGCGAATGTTGTAGAGCATGAACCTACAGGATCGGGTCACTGCCTTGATGTTAGCGGAGAACGACAGGGTGTTGTCCAGGGTCACGCCAAGGCTCTTAGCACTCTGGGAGGAGGACACAATGGAGTTGTCAACCGTGATGGCGAGATCATGGAACGGGCAGTCCTTCCCCGGGAGGAAGAGCTGCTCCGTCTTGCCGAGGTTCAGCTTGAGGTGGTGATCCATCATCCACACTGATATGTCTGCCAGACATGCAGAGACTCGATTCGCCACCTGGTTATCAGAAGGGGGAAAGGAGAAGATTGTGTGTCATCTGCGTAGCAATGATAGGAGAGACCATGTGAGGATATGACAGAGCCAAGTGACTTGGTGTATAGCGAGAATAGGAGAGGGCCTAGAACAGAGCCCTGGGGGACATCAGTGGTGAGAGCACGTGGTGCGGAGACGGATTCTCGCCACGCCACCTGGTAGGAGCGACCTGTCAGGTAGGACGCAATCCAAGAGTGAGCCGCGCTGGAGATGCCCAACTCGGAGAGGGTGGAGTTATTTGTCACGTGCACCGAATACAACAAGTGTAGAACTAACAGTGAAATGCTTACTTACAGGCCCTAACCAACAGTGACATTTTTAAGTAAAAAAATAGGTATTAGGTAAAAAAAAAAAAAGGTATTAAAATGCCTCGCAAAGGGAACCTATTGGTAGATGGGTCAAAATAAAACAAAAAGCAGACATTGAATATCTCTTTGAGCATCGTGTTATTACACTTTGGATGGTGTATCAATACACCCAGTCACGACAAAGATACAGGCATCTTGTCTAACTGAGTTGCCGGAAAGGAGGGAAACCGCTCAGGCATTTCACCATGAGGTCAATGGTGACTTTAAAACAATTACGGAGTTTAATGGCTGTGATTTGAGAAAATTGAGGATTATCATCAATAACATAGTATTTACAACACTAACATAAATGACACAGTGAAAAGAAGGAAGCCTGTACAGAATACAAATCATCCAAAACATGCATCCTGTTTGCAACAAGGCACTAAAGTAATACTGCAAAACATGTGGCATTTAAAAAAAAAAACGTTATGTCCTGAATACTAAGTGTTATGTTTGGGGCAAATCCAACACAACACATCACTGAGTACCACTCTTCATATTTTCAAGCATGGTGGTGGCTGCATCATGTTATGGGTATGCTTGTCATCTGCAAGGACTAGGGAGGTTTTTTTAAGATACAAATAAATGGAATAGAGCAAGGCAAAGGCAACATCCTGGAGAAAAACCTGGTTGTCTGCTTTCCAACAGACACTGTGAGACAGATTAACATTTCAGCAGGACAATAACCTAAAACACAAGGCCAAATATACACCGGAGTTGCTTACCAAGACAACATTGAATGTTCCCGAGTCACCTAGTTACAGTGTTGACTTAAATAAGCTTGAAAATATATTGCAACACTTGAAAATGGCCGTCTAGAAATGATCAACATCCAACTTGATAGAGCTTGAAGAATTTTTAAAAGAATGTGCAAATATTGTACAATCCAGGTGTGCAAAGCTCTTAGAGACTTACCCAAAAAGACTCACTGCTGTAATCACTGCCAAAGGTGATTCTAACATGTAATGTCTCATGGTGATTGAATACTTATCTAATCAAGATACAGTATATTACCGGTTAATTTTCATATTTTTTGTTTACAAATGTTAGAATTTGTCTTCCACTTTAACAGAGTATTGTGTGTAGGTCGTTGACCCCCCAAAAATGACACTTATATCCATTTTAATCCCACTTTATAACACAACAAAATGTGGAAAAAGTCAAAGGGATGTGAATACTTTCTGAAGGCCCTGTAAATATAATTTTCTTTCAAACACCTGCATTCTCTTTTCCCTCCTCTCGCAATTGCATTCTGACACCTTTTAGAAAAAGCGCCAGATCTCCTAATTATCACCTCCTCTTCATTGCTTTGAACACACCACAAGATACATGCGTCAATTGAAATATTTGACCTGACTGCTTATCAAAAAATCGTCTCTGATGTGCAGATGGGTGAATATATGTGATGCTTGGCCAGGGGGGTATCAACAGGTGGAGGCCGGGGGGTATGAACAGGTGGAGACCGGGGGTATCAACAGGTTGAGGTATCAACAGGTGGAGGCCGGGTATGAACAGGTGGAGGCCGGGGGGTATCAACAGGTTGAGGTATCAACAGGTGGAGGCCGGGGGGTATCAACAGATTGAGGCCGGGGGGGTATCAACAGGTGGAGGCCGGGGGGGTATCAACAAGTTGAGACCAGGGGGTATGAACAGGTGGAGGCCGGGGGGTATCAACAGGTGGAGGCCGGGGGGTATCAACAGGTGGAGGCCGGGGGGTATCAACAGGTTGAGGCCGGGGGGGTATCAACAGGTGGACGTATGAACAGGTGGAGGCCGGGGGGTATCAACAGGTGGAGGCCGGGGGGTATCAACAGGTGGAGGCCGGGGGGGTATCAACAGGTGGAGGCCGGGGGGGTATGAACAGGTGGAGGCCGGGGGGGTATGAACAGGTGGAGGCCGGGGGGGTATCAACAGGTGGAGGCCGGGGGGTATCAACAGGTGGAGGCCGGGGGGTATCAACAGGTGGAGGCCGGGGGGGTATCAACAAGTTGAGACCAGGGGGTATGAACAGGTGGAGGCCGGGGGGTATCAACAGGTGGAGGCCGGGGGGTATCAACAAGTGGAGGCCGGGGGGTATCAACAGGTTGAGGCCGGGGGGGTATCAACAGGTGGACGTATGAACAGGTGGAGGCCGGGGGGTATCAACAGGTGGAGGCCGGGGGGTATCAACAGGTGGAGGCCGGGGAGTATCAACAGGTGGAGGCCGGGGGGGTATCAACAGGTGGAGGCCGGGGGGGTATGAACAGGTGGAGGCCGGGGGGGTATCAACAGGTGGAGGCCGGGGGTATCAACAGGTGGAGGCCGGGGGGGTATCAACAGGTGGAGGCCGGGGGGGTATCAACAGGTGGAGGCCGGGGGGATATCAACAGGTGGAGGGCGTGGGGTATCAACAGGTGGAGGCCGGGGGTATCAACAGGTGGAGGCCGGGGGGGTATCAACAGGTGGAGGCCGGGGGGTATCAACAGGTGGAGGCCGGGGGGTATCAACAGGTGGAGGCCGGGTGGTATCAACAGGTGGAGGCCGGGGGGGTATCAACAGGTGGAGGCCGGGGGGGTATCAACAGGTGGAGGCCGGGGGGGTATCAACAGGTTGAGGCCGGGGGGTATCAACAGGTTGAGGCCGGGGGGGTATCAACAGGTGGACGTATGAACAGGTGGAGGCCGGGGGGTATCAACAGGTGGAGGCCGGGGGGTATCAACAGGTGGAGGCCGGGGGGTATCAACAGGTGGAGGCCGGGGGGGTATCAACAGGTGGAGGCCGGGGGGGTATCAACAGGTGGAGGCCGGGGGGTATCAACAGGTGGAGGCCGGGGGGTATCAACAGGTGGAGGCCGGGGGGGTATCAACAGGTGGAGGCCGGGGGGTATCAACAGGTGGAGGCCGGGGGGATATCAACAGGTGGAGGGCGTGGGGTATCAACAGGTGGAGGCCGGGGGTATCAACAGGTGGAGGCCGGGGGGGTATCAACAGGTGGAGGCCGGGGGGGTATCAACAGGTGGAGGCCGGGGGGTATCAACAGGTGGAGGCCGGGTGGTATCAACAGGTGGAGGCCGGGGGGGTATCAACAGGTGGAGGCCGGGGGGATATCAACAGGTGGAGGGCGTGGGGTATCAACAGGTGGAGGCCGGGGGTATCAACAGGTGGAGGCCGGGGGGGTATCAACAGGTGGAGGCCGGGGGGTATCAACAGGTGGAGGCCGGGGTGGTATCAACAGGTGGAGGCCGGGTGGTATCAACAGGTGGAGGCCGGGGGGGTATCAACAGGTGGAGGCGGGGGGGTATCAACAGGTGGAGGCCGGGGGGGTATCAACAGGTTGAGGCCGGGGGGTATCAACAGGTTGAGGCCGGGGGGGTATCAACAGGTGGACGTATGAACAGGTGGAGGCCGGGGGGTATCAACAGGTGGAGGCCGGGGGGTATCAACAGGTGGAGGCCGGGGGGTATCAACAGGTGGAGGCCGGGGGGGTATCAACAGGTGGAGGCCGGGGGGGTATCAACAGGTGGAGGCCGGGGGGGTATCAACAGGTGGAGGCCGGGGGGTATCAACAGGTGGAGGCCGGGGGGTATCAACAGGTGGAGGCCGGGGGGGTATCAACAGGTGGAGGCCGGGGGGGTATCAACAGGTGGAGGCGGGGGGATATCAACAGGTGGAGGGCGTGGGGTATCAACAGGTGGAGGCCGGGGGTATCAACAGGTGGAGGCCGGGGGGGTATCAACAGGTGGAGGCCGGGGGGGTATCAACAGGTGGAGGCCGGGGGGTATCAACAGGTGGAGGCCGGGTGGTATCAACAGGTGGAGGCCGGGGGGGTATCAACAGGTGGAGGCCGGGGGGGTATCAACAGGTGGAGGCCGGGGGGGGTATCAACAGGTTGAGGCCGGGGGGTATCAACAGGTTGAAACCGGGGGTATCAACAGGTTGAGACCGGGGGGTATCAACAGGTGGAGGCCGGGGGGGTATGAACAGGTGGAGGCCGGGGGGTATCAACAGGTTGAGCCTTTGCCATTCAGAAAAATCTCAAACGCAAACTGTGAATTATTATAATTTTCATAATTATTTGCCTCTAACCCAGTTTTTCCCCCCTTACAGCTCTGCAATTATGAGTCTGGCAGACCTGTGCAAATCAACCCTGATGGTGTTGTTGGCTTCCGTTGCCTAGGTTATAACCACGGCCTGTTTTATTCTCCTCTTACAGATATTATGCTTCCCCTCTTCCACCAGTTGTGCCTCTAAAAGTCCCAGAAACAACCAACATTAGTGCTGATTTGGTGAATAAGAAATATCTATCTATCTAGGACGCTGAGGTTTATTTTCCTGCTGGTCCCTAGTTGAATCTATTTGAGTAATGTCATTGTAGCCAGTGGTGTCTCTTTTTAATTGATGGGGCTCCATTCTCCCTGTTGGCCTGCCTCCACACACAATGGACGAGACTCAGTCAGGACCCGGTGCCTCGCCAAGCATTCATCATCCCTGTCTACTGAGGGGCGCACGGTGGCTCAAGCTCCAAACAACATGGCATCCTGGGTCATGGTTGCCTGACAATAACATGCAGAACTCCTAAATGTTATCTTCCAAACCCACGAGGGCCTGAAGACACCGGAGCAGAAGCAGCCCTGAAAGGACCACAGAGGGTCCCATCTGGTGATAACAACATAATTGAACTATAAAAGATAATCGTGCCTCCTATGAATAGAGAATTTATTAAAAGGGGTATAATAATTAATTTGCCAGCTTCTTTTCAGGTCCAAAATGTCATATTATATATTTTATTTTTTAGATTTTCTTCAGTAGTATTCTTTGGTCAGACGTTACACATCAGTTTCTGTATAGACTCTTGGTTCTGTTGGTCATGATTCATGCCTTCTTCAAGAAGAGAAGATGATGAATTCCAGTGGGGTATTAATGGTGTTAAACTGTATCTCTTATTCATTCTAAGACGAAGCTCAGTAAGAGACAGATTGCTTTAGTAGTTGGCAGCCGAGTAATGATGCTAAATGAAAAGTGGCATTAGCCTCAACTGTGGTCCGCCCCTGTTGCCAGTCTGGGCTTCTTTACTAGCCTTTTACACAGGATCAGGTGCACCACGGTGACAGGCCTGACAGGGAACGAGGACAGTGGAAATAAGACAAACACACAATTCAACACGCACACATTTTCCTGTCTGATGTATGATGAGGCGCCGTCGTGATGTCTTAACGCAAAACGTTACAATGCATTAGCTCTCATAACAAAGATAGCCATCAATGCCATGGTAACTCCAGCTCACGACTTGGGCTAATTATCTGCCTTAATTGTCACTGACCCTCCCTCCCTTTGCACCCCTTTACCGGGTACGTGATCCACGTGCATTACCATACTAACCACGGCAATTTGCATTCACTGTGTATTTCATCACCTTGTGGCGTGATGAGCAGCAGCTAGACTGCTCCTCTATAATTGCGGCGCTGCTGTGGCTTCGTTTCCACTTGGCTTAGTCTCCACAAATGAAATTGTATCTTTACTGTGAACACAGCTGTGCTTTACCTCCCCTTCCCTGTGCCTTTCAGGTTCACTGACGCCTCATCTCACGCTTATTACAGAGGTCTTATCACCAACTTTCTTTGTGCTGGTTAGTCTTTGTCGGGAGTCAAGCAAGATGTCGGAGACTACTCCGTAGCTACTGAAGAGGTTGTTGGAGGTGGTAGAAACAAGTGTGCCTCTTTGCCTTTGTTCCTTGGACAATAAGGTAGCCTTATGCAGGTAGGGTTAAATGCCAAAAGGTCAGAAATGTGTAGCTTCTGTACTGTTTTTATGGGAGTTGTATACACAGAAACAAGCACCAACACCTCTGTACATCTGTGCCTTGGACAAGCTATAGTCTCATTCAGGTAGCCCACAGAAGGCTAAAAGGCCAAATAACACAGTATTGGGGACTGTAATGGCAATCCAATACAGACCTCCTGGGAAGCTGGTTGCTTCATCTCTGGAAAAGAAAAATCAATACCACAAGAAAGCCGTCCACTTGTGTTCCTGGTGTGTTGGTAGGTTGAAAGGGGAGCTGAAGAAAGGCACTAAGGCAGTATTGCTGAAAATGTCATATCCAATTCCCCGTCACAGCTTCTCCAGCACAGCTGAATCGCATCCAGTTGGGGCTGAGATTGTAATCCGTCTGTGACTGGAGAATGGAAGGATAGGGTGGTTAGTCTGGTGATAGCCAGCAAGTTTTAAAACACAGATTGCAAATCACCAAAGGTGGATCTCATCTGTGTGACTGTTGTGCCTTAGACTATTTGCACAAGCACTGGCAAGCGATTGGAGTAGGAGGGGGTCACTCGTAAAGCCATGATGTACTTGTCTTTGTCTTTTTCCTTTAGGCCTATGGCTTGTCTTTTGTCTTCAGGTGTATGATGATACAACAGGAAGAAAGACCTCCATTATCAGCTGAAGCTCTTTCATGGCCAGGACACCCTTGTCTATTTCAGACATTGATGTCTATTTCAAAGACTGATCCTTTCACTCTGTGTCTAATAATAAATATCTGTAGTTTAGGTCCGGTACTGTACCCACACACTTATGTTCCCTACAGCATCCGGAGGAAAACATAACGTTGATGACTGTGGACTATTAATAGTTTTAAAAAATATATGTATTTCTTGTTTCCTGTCCTCCCTGTCCCTCTGTGTTGTTCAGCCTCCAGGGCAGTAGCTGTAGAGCTGAGCTGTGGGGAGTGTGGGCTGAGGGCGTGGGTGTCCTGATGTTCTCCTGGCCCTCGCCCACTGGGGTGAGTCAGAGTGGGGCTTGAAGACTTAAAGCGTATACTGTTTACGCACACCACTGCTCGACTTCCTCACTCCCACTCACTCACCCCAAAACAAGCCACCTCACTCTTCTTCCTCAAACTCTTCTTAGCCCTGATGCAAAGGCCCAAGGGGGTCTTGAAAAAAATATTATTCAAATTATTTATTTTTCTCTTAACGCATTGTTCAGATTTGACTTTGCCCAAGGACCGACACAGCTTGGCGTCGTCATCTGATGTATTTTCTAGCAAATCCTTTTAACACGGTTTACCATCAATGCCACTGTGTGTTCTAAGATACAACCAGTCATACAACTAGTTCCAATGATGATGATTAAAATGTGCGGGAGTGATGCCGATTAGCGTGAGCAACAAAACCTCGGCAAACCCACACAAATGTACAGGCATCATTCAGACTAAATGGATCATCAACCGCAGCATAAATGCAATCTCAAGACTTCAATGAAACACCTTATTTTCCTGAATTTGGAAAAATAAATATTTACGTTGAGCTCTATCTGCCCTGCAGAAAAATAAAATGGAAACCCCTCATACAATACAGGATGTGTATCAATGAGGCGGGTCAACTGGCCAGTAAAGTGTAGTCTCAGGGAGCTGATACGCTATAGGTAAACACAGCAATAAATACTACGGCAAGAGCCCATCTGGGGGTTGGTGGTGGATATACAGAGGGGAGCAGATTGCCTATATTACCAATTTCAACCAGGGAGTCAGCGTCAGACACCTCCCATGGAACGGGGGCTAGCGACCCCCCCCCCAGGGAGAAGCCATATTAGAAGGAGATGCAGCATCTGAAATCCGCTCTGTCTGGTTTTGTTGTGGGATCTGAGGGACACTGCTTGCTGCCTCTATGTGGAATGCGTTCCAAATGGCACCCATTTCCCTATGTAGTGCACTACTTTTCACCAGGGCCCATAGGCATCTAGTCAAAGTAGTGCACTATATAGGGAATAGGGTCGCATTTGGGACAGATATGTGGATTTGCGCTGTCAGGAGGAAATAAACACCGCATGCACCCGGGGTGTCAGTCTATTGGTCTGCAGCTGTCAAGCCATCAACATGGGCCAGGGAGATAAGACCAAATATGTAATGTTCTGTTGATGACTGTTTTGTTCTGGCCACAAAAGGGATTTCTCACTGAATGGCTGATGTAGAATACAATCTTCAGCTATCTTGAATTGAGGCAACAATACCTTAATTGTAATTCTGATCCTGTCCTTCCATTTCAAAGGGAAAATATGAATTGTCATTCACTGATATTAATGTAAACAGTTTTATCTTTATAGGTCTAGGCTATGTCTCACTGTTTATTTCATTCATTATCTTAATTCATACATTTTCTCAGTCTAAATCAATTTCCTAAATATAGGATTGTTTGCTCAGGCTATATTACTGACAGGAAAGCTCTTCAAGAACCATACAGCAGTGATTCAAAATGCATAACTACTCTTTAATATCCTCTTTGACTGCAAATCAAAACCCACTTTGTTTATTCAAAGCCGTAGAGTCCATTTCCATTTCCGGTTTGCCTTATGAATTTATTGGAGTGTTTTGCATAATTTCATTTGTTAGTTCTCCCCTCAGTGAACCAGATTCCAGTTTGAGGGCTCCTGCCTACACATCGACAGCTCCAAACAGAGCTTTCCTCTCTCAGCTTCTTATGCAGGGCTGTGCCACTGGCCCTCGTCTTGAATGACGCTGCCTGTCCTCCCACTCAGATGTTATGTAAAGATAACAGGGCATCAGATCACCCGTCTCTTCACAGGAGTATGCACCATGCTCGTCAGTAACTCGCTTCTCTAAAGTATCAATCAGTCTGGGGCCATGGGGAGACAGTTGTCTTTACCTGAACCTGGCTATTCTCTCTGATGCATTGACGCCATTGAGGTTTACAAGCAATTCCCCACATAAATAAATCAGAAAGCGACAGAAAGAGAGATATTATGCAGGCAGAGAAAGACATGTGGAGAGAGAATGAGAGCAAGAGAGAGAAAGGTGGAAAACTGGTAGATTGAATAATAGCATACTCAGCACATAACAAGGTGTTTTAAAGTTGTATTGCTTTGTGTGGGGGGGATGTTGAGGTTTGAAGCATAGAAATAAAGGTTCTGGTAAAGCAACCCCTCTCCCTCTATTTATATGGTTTAAGAGCTTTTGCCATTGTCTGAAGAGGAACATTTTAGGTTGAAAATGGTCACGGCCAAGGGAAATGAGTAGTGCTCTAAAGCTGGGTAATTTATGCATTTGCTCTTGTTTATCATGAATATACTGTACATTTGAAGATCACTAGTATCCAGACTGTCTCCAAAAAAACTGTGGACAATTTAAATGGCTCAGAAGGTAAAGTCAGAGAGAATAGATTGTAGGGCTGGGAATTGCCCGGGACCTCATGATACAGTTATTATTGCGAAATGTAGGTACCGATACGATATGTATTGCGTTGCTCACGATTCTATACTGCGATTTTTTGTAATTTGATGTTCCAAACATATTGCTCACTATATGTCTGCTGCAGAGAGAAAGGAGAGAGCATGAGAAAATTTGTTTTTATCAGTCATGGAAATAGAAGTGTTGAAAAACATGTCTCACTCTTTATAAAGAACATAGAGAACAAGCTATAGGATGAAGTTACAGGTACAGCCGACTAGCGCAAGTTAACGCTACCTAGTGTTACAAATCGATACTTGGAGTCAAAGTATTGATATAATACCTAAAATAATAATATAATATTATCCCCCTCTCAGATAGATTGGCTGTAAGACAGGGCACTGTCTGAGTTAGCCCAGCTTCTAGACGGATATCGTATTCTCCATCTAGCTGTGTAACACTTACCCCCCCCCCTCCAAATCAAAGCCCAACATGGATTCCATGTTGTGTTTTTTGTATGTGTGCAGAACTATGTTTCACACCTGTTTGTCCTAGCTAATCAGCTGTGCAGTAGGCAACCGTGCTTACCCAGACGGGAAGTAGTGCACACGTGTGCGCACAAAGCCAGAACAAAACATTGGCATCCATATTCGATTTTGATTTGTGGATGGGGGGGTAGCATTTAAAATCAGTTTTTCATAGTTTCTTGTTCACTGTTCGATAACGCAAACATTGATTCCCCAATCAGAACCATCTACATTCGACGTGGGAATAGCTGTAGACCATACTATTTACCTATATTTTTCGTAGCTGTCTATTTACCACCACAAACTGATGCCGTTACTAACACTGCACTCAGAGAGCTGTATGGGCCCATAAGCAAACAAGAAAATGCTCATCCAGAGACAGCATTCCGAGTGGCTGGTGATTTTATTGCAGGGAAATGGAAATCAGTATTACTTCTGCATGCATGTCACCTGTGCAACTACAGGGGATTCTTTTTTATCTAGATCACCTATCGTCCACACACACAAACGCATACAAATACATCATTAATAAGTGCATTGACAACGTCTTCCCCACAGCAACCATATGTACATACCCAAACCAGAAGCCATGGATTACAGGCAACATCTGCACTGAACTATAGGCTAGAGCTGCAGCTGTTCAGCTTTTCAACACCAAAGTGCCCTCCAAGCTCATCAATAAGCTAAGGACCCTGGAACTGAAACCCTCCCTCTGCAACTGGATACTGGACTTCCTGACGGGCCGCCCCCAGGTGGTGAGTGTAGGCAACAACATCTGCCACGCGGGTGCCCCTCAAGGGTGCGCGCTTATTCCCCTCCTGTTCCTCCTGTTCACCCATGACTGCGTGGCCATGTACAACTCCATCATTAAGTTGCTATTTTATTAGGATCCCCATGAGCTGTTGTGAAAGCTGCAGCTACTCTTCCTGGGGTCCAAGGTTCCTGGCGACACAACGGTGGTAGGCCTGATCACTGATGATGACGATGAGACACCCTATAGGGAGGTCAGTGACCTGGCAGAGTGTTGCCAGGACAACGTGAGCAAGAAGAGTAGCTGATCATGGACTACAGGAAACGGAGGACCGAGCACGCCCCCATCTACATCGACTGGCCTCAGTGGAGTGGGTCGAGAGTTTCAAGTTTGTCGGTGTCCACATCACTAAGGATCTATCATGGTCCACATACACACTAACACAGTCGTGAAGAGGCCACGACAATGCCTCTTCACCTTAGGAGGCTGAAAAGAGTTGGCATGGGCCCTCAGATCATCAATAAGTTCTTCACCTGCACCCTTTGAGAGCATCTTGACTGGCTGCATGACCGCTTGGAATGGCGTAGTGGGTAGTGCATACGTCTCAGTATATCAATGAGGCCCAGCTCCCTGCCATCCAGGACTTCTATACCAGGCAGTGTCAGAGGAAGGCCCTAAAAATGGTCAAAGACTCCAGCCACCCAAGTCATTGACTGTTTTCTCTGCTACCACATGACAAACAGTACAGATGCACCAACTCTGGAACCAACAGGACCCTGAACATATTTTACCGCCAAGGCATAAGACTGCTAAATAGTCAGTTAAATAGTTATCTGCATTGACCCTTTTTGCACAAACTTTTTTTGCCTCATCACATACGTTGCTGCTACTGTTTATTAGCTATCCTGTTGCCTAGTCACTTTTTTCCTAGTAATATGTACATATCTACCTCAATTACCTCATATCCCTGCAAATTAACTCTGGACTGGTACCCCATGTATATAGCCAAGTTATCGTATTTATTATTAGATTTATTATTAGTTTTCTATTTTATTTCTCTCTGCATTGTTGGGAAGGGCCTGTAAGTAAGCACTGTTAGCCTACACCTGTTTACGAAGCAAGTGACAAATACAATTTTATTTGATAGATTTTTTAAAAAATTTGATAAAACAATAAGTAGCATATTGTTTTTAAACGTGTGCATTTTTTTTCCTCTGACAAAACAAAAGCTGATTCAATGAGGGTGTGGCAGATTTCAAAACACCTCCGCGGTAGGACACACAAGTATCTTTGATGAAAGGTGGCTATTGAGGAGGGAGGACACTCTTCCCTTTGCCCACTTAACGAATTGACCCACTCCTCGACAACTCAATCACTTATCGGTTTCCGGGTCACGGAGGAGAGAGGACCTTATGATTCTTGAGGATCCTTAGGATTCTTATTATACCTCAGTGGAGAGGACAGTCTTTTTCCCAAACGAGAAACCCCCCATAGCACACTGTGTCCCTGGGCAGACTTCCCTCACGACCTTCAACCCCAGGGAAATCTGAATTTTCTGTAGCCCTGAAGACAGCCCTGGCTAGAATATCTTAGAAAGCTTCAAAAGTTGTCAAATTTGAAATAGCACCATATCCAGAGGTTTTTGCAAAGGAAGGAAAATGAGGATGGTGATAAACATGTATGAGAATGTGACATTACAGTACGGAGAAAGTACTCCTCTGAAATTGTCAAAAAATGCATCCAACCATTTATCCTGTCAAAATACTGCTTTCTACTTTTCATTATTTGTATGCAAAACATTAGCCCTCGATCATGACTATCAGTTCCATTACAGTACACATAACAGTCAATTGACAAAGGTGTCTTCTGTAAGGGGGAGTTTTGTTAAGATTCCCAACGCTCTGTCTGAACATTACATGCATCGCTTGCGTTACATTTTTGGAAACATAAGGACCTTATCTTTCATATTAGCGAGAAATAATTTTCAAAAAAAGCAAAACGGTTAAATTGATACACACCTTGATAGGGTTAGGGTTAGTGTTCCCACACAGCCATATCTCAATGTTACAGCGCTTGTTTACTGAAAACAGAAGGAAGGTAAGAGGCGACCACCTGTGCTAATTACCTATCTAGCATGCTCCGAACACCAGTGTGTAAGTGTAACTCAGGAAGTGTAGTGGAAATGTAGTTTTGCTGGATGGAGGCACCCATAGCTGTATGGATCAGTACAAAACTGCTACAGTAAGTGTATCTTTTTTAGTTGAAGGATTATTTCTCACTGGTGAAAGATAAGGGCCACATGTTTCAAAAGCCATATCACAAGAGATGATTATTGATGTTTCTAAATGTTAAAACACAGCATAGGGATTGTAGTTCACATGAGGCAGTTGTGGGCGAAGCTAATGGCTGAGAACTGTAGGTAGAAGGCAGAATGCCACCTAGAGTTTGAGAGCTAGCAAAACATACTCACCCCTTTCACGAGTTTTCGATTCACCTCCAGCACTCATGCACTGTTGGGGCGAGTGTCTCTGAACTTACAATGGCTAGCCCCAAGTCGTTATATATATATTTATTTTCTTGTGCATTTTGCTATTTTGTCTCATGACTCCTGCATACTTTGTTGACTACAAACTTTCTTTACCCAACCGTGGGACAGACTATGTTTGTTCTCACACTTGGAACTCTGACTCTCTATTGGTTACACAGACGTTTGGCCTCCCATCCTATTCTAACCACCTCTCGCCGTCTTTGTATTCATGTTACGTGATGAAATTGCTGTACAATATGATCATGTTCCCATCTGATGCACATTCAGATGTCATAAATCAGCACTGCAGAGCTCTCCCTGTCCTATGCCGTGCCTTGATTGTATTACTGATGATATCTGGAAATATGCATGTACACCCTGGCCCATCTACTGTTGCTAGCCCTAATTCTAACTTGTCCTCTGATATCTGCCCCACTGATTTCTGCTCTCGTAAAAGCCTGGGTTTTCTGCACATTAACACAAGAAGCTGATTACCTAAAATGGATCTATTGAAAGTGTGGGTTAACAGCTCCAATCCAGATGTGTTGGTCATTACTGAGACGTGGTTGAGGTAGAGTGTTTTGAATACCGATGTTAACCTTTCATGTTATAACCTTTTTCGGCAAGACAGATCTTCCAAAGGTGGGGGAGTGGTAATCTTTACCAAGGATCACCTTCAGTGCTCGGTTGTCTCCACCAAGTCTGGTGTTTTCTGTAATGGCCTTTGTGATCACTGTTTTACAGCCTGTGTTCGTAATGGCTGATCAGTGAAACAACCTGTCCTGATTTGTCATAGACGCTTGCTAAAAAACTTTCATGAGCAAGCCTTCCTTCAGGGCCTCTGTAAAATGGTATAGAATCAGCTTGATCCCCTCTGTCGAAGACGGTTGGACCTTCTTTTTTAAATATTTTCAGTGGTAACAAACACACCCTCATAAAGAAAATGAGAATTAAAAACAGGTTCAGCCCCTGGTTCCACCGTGATCTTACAGAGTTACTCCACCTCAAGAATTGCATTTGGCGAAAGGCTCGGCACACGCATACTCAGGCTGACTGGGTATCGTTCAGGCAAATGAGAAATAAGTGCACTCAGGCTACCCGGAAGGCCAAAGTTAGTTACATTAAGGAGCAGTTCTCTCTCTGGGTCTTACCCCAAGAAGTTCTGGAAAACGGTTAAAGACCTGGAGAATAAACCCTCCTCCTCACAGCTGCCCATGTCCCTTAATGTTGATGTGGTTGTTACTGACAAGAAGCACATGGCTGAGCTCTAATCACCACTTCATTAAGTTAGGATTCCTATTTGACTCAGCCATGCCTCCTTGCCCGTCCAACATTTCCTCATCTCCTACCCCTTCTAATGTGACTATCCCTGATGCTTCTCCCTCTTTCTGAGTCCGAGGTGCTAAAGGAGCTCCTTAAACTTGACCCAAAAAAAACATCTGCGTCAGATGGTTTAGACCCTTTCTTCTTTAAGGTTGCTGCCCCTATCATCGCAAGCCTGTCTCTCCTATCTGGGGAGGTTTCCATTGCTTGGAAGGCAACCACGGTTCATCCTTTATTTAAAGGGGAGATCAAGCTGATCCTAACTGTTATAGGCCTATTTCTATTTTGCCCTGTTTATCAAAAGTGTTGGAAAAACTTGTCAATAATCAACTGACTGGCTTTCTTGATGTCTATAGTATTCTCTCTGTTATGCAATCTGGTTTCCACTCAGGTTATGGATGTGTCACTGCAACCTTAAAGGTCCTCAATGATGTCACCATTGCCCTTGATACTAAGCAATATTGTGCTGCTACTTTTATTGACTTGGCCAAAGCTTTTGATGTGGTAGACTATTCCATTCTTGTGGGCCGGCTAAGGAGTATTGGTGTCTCTGAGGGGTCTTTGGGATGGTTTGCTAACTACCTCTCCCAAAGAGTGTAGTGTATAAAGTTTGAAAATCTGCTGTCTCAGCCACTGCCTGTCACCAAGGGAGTACCCCAAGGCTCGATCCTAGGCCCCACGCTCTTCTCAATTTACATCAACAACATAGCTCAGGCAGTGGGAAGCTCTCTCATCCATTTATATGCAGATGGTACAGTCTTATACTCAGCTGTTCCCTCCTCGGATTTTGTGTTAAATGCTCTACAACAAAGCTTTCTTAGTGTCCAACAAGCTTTCTCTATCCTTAACTTTGTTCTGAACACCTCCAAAACAAAGGTCATGTGGTTTGGAAAGAAGAATGCCCCTCCTCCCACAGGTGTTATTACTACCTCTGAGTGTTTAGAGCTTGAGGTAGTCACCTCATACAAGTACTTGGGAGTATGGCTAGACGATGCACTGTCCTTCTCTCAGCACATATTAAAGATGCAGGTTAAAGTTAAATCTATACTTGGTTTCCTCTATCGTAATCGCCCCTCTTTCACCCCAGCTGCCAAACTAACCCTGATTCAGATGACCATCCTAGATTACGGAGACATAATTTATAGATCGGCAGGTAAGGTTGCTTTCGAGCGGCTAGAGGTTCTTTACCATTCGGCCATCAGATTTGCCACCAATGCTCCTTATAGGACACATCACTGCACTCTATACTCCTCTGTAAACTGGCAATCTCAGTATACCCGTCTAAAGACCCACTGGTTGATGCTTATTTATACAACCCTCTTAGGCCTCACTCCCCTCTATCTGAGATATCTACTGCAGCCCTCATCCTCCACATACAGTGGGGCAAAAAATATTTAGTCAGCCACCAATTGTGCAAGTTCTCCCACTTAAAGAGAGAGGCCTGTAATTTTCATCATAAGTACACTTCAACTATGACAGACAAAATGAGGGAAAAAAATCCAGAAAATCACATTGTAGGATTTTTAATGAATTTATTTGCAAATTATGGTTGAAAATAAGTATTTGGTCAATAACAAAAGTTTATCTCAATACTTTGTTATATACCCTTTGTTGGCAATGACACAGGTCAAATGTTTTCTGTAAGTCTTCACAAGGTTTTCACACACTGTTGCTGGTATTTTGGCCCATTCCTCCATGCAGATCTCCTCTAGAGCAGTGATGTTTTGGGGCTGTCGCTGGGCAACACGGACTTTCAACTCCCTCCAAAGATTTTCTATGGGGTTGAGATCTGGAGACTGGCTAGGCCACTCCAGGACCTTGAAATGCTTCTTACGAAGCCACTCCGTTGCCCGGGCGGTGTGTTTGGGATCATTGTCATGCTGAAAGACCCAGCCACGTTTCATCTTCAATGCCCTTGCTGATGGAAGGAGGTTTCACTCAAAATCTCACGATACATGGCCCCATTCATTCTTTCCTTTACACGGATCAGTCGTCCTGGTCCCTTTGCAGAAAAACAGCCCCAAAGCATGATGTTTCCACCCCCATGCTTCACAGTAGGTATGGTGTTCTTTGGATGCAACTCAGCATTCTTTGTCCTCCAAACACGACGAGTTGAGTTTTTACCAAAAAGTTATATTTTGGTTTCATCTGACCATATGACATTCTCCCAATCCTTTTCTGGATCATCCAAATGCTTTCTAGCAAACTTCAGACTGGCCTGGACATGTACTGGCTTAGGCAGGGGGACACGTCTGGCACTGCAGGATTTGAGTCCCTGGTGGCGTAGTGTGTTACTGATGGTAGGTTTTGTTACTTTGGTCCCAGCTCTCTGCAGGTCATTCACTAGGTCCCCCCGTGTGGTTCTGGGATTTTTGCTCACCGTTCTTGTGATCATTTTGACCCCACGGGTGAGATCTTGCGTGGAGCCCCAGATCGAGGGAGATTATCAGTGGTCTTGTATGTCTTCCATTTCCTAATAATTGCTACCACAGTTGATTTCTTCAAACCAAGCTGCATACCTATTGCAGATTCAGTCTTCCCAGCCTGGTGCAGGTCTACAATTTTGTTTCTGGTGTCCTTTAACAGCTCTTTGGTCTTGGCCATAGTGGAGTTTGGAGTGTGACAGTTTGAGGTTGTGGACAGGTGTCTTTTATACTGATAACAAGTTCAAACAGGTGCCATTAATACAGGTAACGAGTGGAGGACAGAGGAGCCTCTTAAGGAAGAAGTTACAGGTCTGTGAGAGCCAGAAATCTTGCTTGTTTGTAGGTGACCAAATTTTCCACCATAATTTGCAAATAAATTCATTAAAAATCCTACAATGTGATTTTCTGTAATTTTTTCTCTCATTTTGTCAGTCATAGTTGACGTGTACCTACGATGAAAATTACAGGCCTCTCTCATCTTTTTAAGTGGGAGAACTTGCACAATTGGTGGCTGACTAAATACTTTTTTGCCCCACTGTACAACACCCATTTTGCCAGTCATATTCTGTTAAAGGTCCCCAAAGCACACACATCCCTGGGTCGCTCCTCTATTCAGTTCGCTGCAGCTAGCGACTGGAACAAGCTGCAACAAACACTCAAACTGGACAGTTTTATCTCAATCTCTTCATTCAAAGTCTCAATCATGGACATTCTTACTGACAGTTGTGGCTGCTTTGTGTGATGTATTGCTGTCTCTACCTTCTTGCACTATGGGCTGTTGTCTGTGCCCAATAATGTTTGTACCATGTTTTGTGCTGCTACCATGTTGTTGTTATGCTGTGTTGTCATGTGTTGCTGCCTTGCTATGTTGTTGTCTTAGGTCTCTCTTTATATAGTGTTGCGTTGTCTCTCTTGTAGTGATGTGTGTTTTGTCTATATTTATATTGTTTTTTTTGTTGTTTTTTTTATCCCAGGCCCGTCCCGCAGGAGGCCTTTTGCCTTTTGGTAGTCCGTCATTGTAAATAAGAATTTGTTCTTAACTGACTTGCCTAGTTAAATAAAGGTTAAATAAATAAAAATAAAATCTTACTTGTGCCTCGATTCGGCAGTCTCATCCAGATCAACATGGCATTTGTAGTTCTTCATGATAGCTACATTAGCATTTCATTTTTGGGGGGTAAATACAGGCGGATATATTGATATTGATCACCTTGTCCTAGAGCGATTTACACGGTTATCAAAACGTCACGCCAGGGTACGCCTACACGAAACCCAGCCCGTATTTTACTTGTTTCTAAAATACGTAATGGGAAAAATGAATGGTGGAAAAACGATAGAGAGGAACCATTTCCCTGTTTGACCCCTCGGTTTTATGGGTATTACGACTCATACTGTTGTACTCTGTAGAAGTTTAAAGAGCCTGCACATGCAGGAATGCCCCGGTCTCAGTCAGAGAGCAACTTTTTCAACAACAACCCAAAAAGTGTACAATAATTGACTTCTCACAGCTAGTAGGTAAGTGATTGGACAGGCCTCGGGTGCGTTTGTGAATTACCTCAAGTATGTCAGAGTGTGTTCTCGGTCGTTAGTAAAGTCAAAGCTTTGTCATATTATGTTCCTAAATTCAGAGTTTTGCTATCAAAGCGTTCAGAGCGCACGCTGGAAGCTCTGGCCGATGAGTTGGGTTGATATGAGCGTCCGGACCTCACAATCAGCAGTCAAGATAACTGGTTAAAGTTGACTAACTACTTCCAGACATTGACAGAACACCTCACTCTGACCATTTTACTCTCCCTAGCAAAGCTGGTTAGACTGTTTTTTTGAGCGTTAGTGATTAACTAAGCTGCTGGTAGCAATTTAATTACGTTTTTCTTTTTTTGCCAACGTTTACTGACACCGATCATATCATATTCAACGGGTGTTGCGCGTAGTAAATTCATCAGTTATTCTATGCTTTGGCAGACACGAGAGTGCTCTGAAATAGATAGTCGTCGTGAATGTACGGACGCACCCGTCGATGTCACTCATTGGCTCCACTCTGCCTTCCACCTATCTGTCAGACAGTTGCAGACGCGCTGCCTCCCCCTCGCCAAGCTCTCATGTTGCCGATTCTGACTGGAAATAGAAAAATATACACACACCGCTGAACAATAACTCAAAAGTTATCGCAGCCGGTAAGGACAATTTTTAATGGTTTATAAATGTAACATGTTATTTTTGTTATGAACATAATTTGCGCAGCTAAGTTTAGCTTGCTAGCAGTTAACTAAAACGGCGTCCAATGGCGAGGAAGGCAATGTGTTGACGAAGCTTTGGCCTAACTGAAAGTAGCTAGCTAGCTAGCTAACTAGCCGCATAAAAACCAAGGGATTATTCCTGACAATCTCTTTGTAATCACGTGTCGTGCTGACAGAACTAGCAAACTAGCTCGTCGTTCTTGTTTTAAATCAACCGTAAACTGGTAACTAACATTTTGTAACTGAGTCGGCTGGTTAGGTCTTTTTACAGAAGTGTCTTGTTAGGGAGTATATGCTAACGTACCATGTGAGGCCTGCCATTACTTGCTAGCCACCAATTAGCTTCGTTCGTAGCTAGTGTCAATGCACAAAGTCCGAACTACCAAGTTAGCTAGCTAGTTACGTGTAATAATATAACGTTACGCTCTATTACTAAGACAGTCGAGGTAATTATGTGACCTGGTCGAGTTGCTAACCGGTAACTGACATTAGTTCATATTGAACAAGTTGTTGCTGTTTGAAAGTAACCTTAACTACGTAAGTTACCGGTGATGTTCGATTTTTGTAATGCGATGAATGTCAACTTTCATGTTTGGTAGAGCTTGCAGTGCTAGCCGAACTAAGGCTCGTCTATCATTAACTAGTTAACCTATCTGGCTACAATATCCATGTGCAGTAGTTAGTTACATCTTTGTCACTACAGTAAAGTGACAATGACGTTTAACTTCTGTGGTGTTCCTCCAACTTTGGAAATGGAATGAAGAGATTTAGGCCTACTTCTGGCTGACTCGCATCCTGAAACGTACCCCCGTAAATAGCTACTGGCGGTCATTCGGAATTTTGTACCAGCCTAGCACTAAACACCCGTTTCCAAACAATCAAGCATAGTATTTTTTTTGTATCAATATTTCATTGTAGGTGATTGACCAATGTAGGGTACCTGGTAATTCTACAATGGGAAAACAAATATGACCTAATCATACATTGGCAGGAGAAGAGTTCATAGTCACAGGCATTGATAATCATTGACCTCTTCCTAGTTTATGATATTTGCCTGGACATATGCCTGCAAACTTGTGATTTTATAGGATTGGTTACCAAATGTATGATGCGCCGCTGAGTACTTTAAGAACTTTTGCAATTGTTGGATTTCCCCTCTTGCAACTGGAAATGTAGTGTATCCTATGTCCACACATGAATATTAGTTGTACTATCTGCTCAATGGTTTGCACGTCATGTTCTATATTTAGGCCAAATCCATGGTATTTGTCTTTTTAAATTTATTTTGGATGCCTTATAAGGCTACCATGAACAGAAGTTGCTCATAGATTGACAGCAAGACAGGTTATTTCCTGTGTCACAAGTCTACACACAATATTGTATGTTGTCTACCTTCTACCCAGTTTTCTTTTATTAAAAGATTGTGGTGGAAATTCACATGGTGAAGGGAAGAGGTGAGGTGTAATGGCGAAGAAAATGGTTTCTCTATTGTGCCTCACTGACTGATATCCCACAAGATGGATAACAGCACATCCTCCAAAGCAATAAATAGTTCATCACCTGGGGGAAGATCTTCCTCTCCTCCCAGCCCTGCAACTACTGCACATTTCAAAACCACAATATTGGCTAGTTTTCTTTAGGGTTGCCCAGCGGCACCTCAATGTTAAGACACCTGTCTGCCTTTGAGTGGTTCATAATAGCTACATGTGGGGTTTGTCATGGTAGCTACACAGACTGTCAAACTGCTGAAGGGCAATTCCACTGTAACAGAGTGAATGACAAAAACACATTCACTTGAACTGTGCCGATGCAAAGTTTGGTAACCGAATTACAGCAGAAAAAGCACAAAACATAATTATTTTACCAATCTTTCCATCTGCCCTAGGGATGTGACAAATTTACATTTGTCAACATTTAAACAGCCTTTTATCATTTCAACTAAAAAAAAAAAGACGAGTTTAATGTTGTTCAGCATATGACCGCTAGGGGGCAATGCAGTTCAATCTGCCGCAGTCCTAGTTACCTACATACTGGTTGTCACTAGGTACCACAGCAACAATGTCATAAACCCTGCCTATTTCTACAATTTCTCTTATGTGATTTAAACCAAACCTTGTCCTTAATCCAAACCTAATGCTAACCTTATGCCTAACCTTAAATTAATGAATACACAGCCAATTTTGACTTTGGCTGTGGTAACCGCACTTACCTTACTGCTATCCCCCACTCAGCAACGATGGTATCAGTGCCGTTTTATGTTCTGTTGTGTGCCTCCATGTTCTCAGTACGTACTTCATGTCCCACCTCTCATCAATGTGATGGATCATTGCAGTGATTTGTGACAACGTGTTCATAGACGTTCAAGCTACGTATGGTGTTTGAGAGCTCGGGCTTTGCACTTGCCAAGCAGTCATTGCACAATTGCTTCATCGGGGCCGGCATGTTTTTTTTTGGACATGGCATCTTGTAGTCTTCTGGTTTAAGATATGCTATTGACGCCGACATCCTCTACCATTGACAATTGCAGTATATCAACTGCAATAATTTTTGTAATTAGCGCTGTGATTCTCACTCTGTCCCTTATTGCACTGTTGCCACTAGCTTTATTCCACCTCGCAAAGTTAGAATTTAATCACCGTCTCATTTGACTCATTAAAGTATTGTCATACAGGACTTTGCTGCTCTCACTCATTTTTCGAACTGTTAATGACGATACGATGTGCGGAGTGCTTTATATCGGTGGTAGATAATTAAAAACATGCGTATCTCCTCGTAACGTTACAGCATTGGTGCATTAGGTATACAGTGAGGGGGGGAAAGTATTTGATCCCCTGCTGATTTTGTACGTTTGCCCACTGACAAATGATCAGTCTATAATTTTAATGGTAGGTCTATTTGAACAGTGAGACAGAATAACAACAAAAAAAATGGAGAAAAATGCATGTCAAATGTTATAAAATTATTTGCATTTTTAATGAGGGAAATAAGTATTTGACCCCTCTGCAAAACATGACTTAGTACTTGGTGGCAAAACCCTTGTTGGAAATCACAGAGGTCAGACGTTTCTTGTAGTTGGCCACCAGGTTTGCGCACATCTCAGGAGGGATTTTGTCCCACTCCTCTTTGCAGGTCTTCTCCAAGTCATTATGGTTTCGAGGCTGACGTTTGGCAACTCGAACCTTCAGCTCCCTCCACAGATTTTCTATGGGATTAAGGTCTGGAGACTGGCTAGGCCTCTAACCTTAATGTGCTTCTTCTTGAGCCACTCCTTTGTTGCCTTGGCCGTGTGTTTTGGGTCATTGTCATTCTGGAATCCCCATCCACGACCCATTTTCAATGACCTGGCTGAGGGAAGGAGGTTCTCACCCAAGATTTGACGGTACATGGCCCCGTCCATCGTCCCTTTGATGCGGTGAAGTTGTCCTGTCCCCTTAGCAGAAAAACACGCCCAAAGCATAATGTTTCCACCTCCATGTTTGACGGTGGGGATGGTGTTCTTGGGGTCATAGGCAGCATCCCTCCTCCTCCAAACACGGCAAGTTGAGTTGATGCCAAAGAGCTCCATTTTGGTCCCATCTGACCACAACACTTTCACCCAGTTGTCCTCTGAATCATTCAGATGTTCATTGGCAAACTTCAGACGGGCATGTATATGTGCTTTCTTGAGCAGGGGGACCTTGCGGGCGCTGCAGGATTTCAGTCCTTCACGGCGTAGTGTGTTACCAATTGTTTTCTTGGTGACTATGGTCCCAGCTGCCTTGAGATCATTGACAAGATCCTCCCGTGTAGTTCTGGGCTGATTCCTCACCGTTCTCATGATCATGCAACTCCACGAGGTGAGATCTTGCATGGAGCCCCAGGCCGAGGGAGATTGACAGTTATTTTGTGTTTCTTCCATTTGCGAATAATCGGAACCATATGTTGTCACCTTCTCACCAAGCTGCTTGGCGACGATCTTGTAGCCCATTCCAGCCTTGTGTAGGTCTACAATCTTGTCCCTGACATCCTTGGAGCGCTCTTTGGTCTTGGCCATGGTGGAGAGTTTGGAATCTGATTGATTGATTGCTTCTGTGGACAGGTGTCTTTTATACAGGTAATAAACTGAGATTAGGAGCACTCCCTTTAAGAGTGTGCTCCTAATCTCAGCTCGTTACCTGTATAAAAGACACCTGGGAGACAGAAATCTTTCTGATTAAGAGGGGGGTTCAAATACTTATTTCCCTCATTTAAAATGCAAATCAATTTATAACATTTTTGACATGTGTTTTTCTGGATTTTTGTTGTTGTTATTCTGTCTCTCACTGTTCAAATAAACCTATCATTAAAATTATAGACTGATCATTTCTTTGTCAGTGGGCAAATGTACAAAATCAGCAGGGGATCAAATACTTTTTTCATCCTCACTATGTTTAAAAATAATAATCCCTTTATACTAATCACTCGTGGTCCCTTTCAGACCGTTTTTGTGAACTCAATGTGGTTGGCAAAATGTTTTGTGGTTTGTGAACACCAAAGGATTTCAGCCCCCGAACCAAACGAGAGGGTCTGAGTTTGGTTCTCTTGAATTCCACAGTCCGGTTGCCTTTTTAGGGCAATGTGAACACACAGCTCCCAGGATCACTTGTCACAGACTACTGCAACACTGTTTCCCCTGCCATAAACCCTCTCACTTTTTGTGTCACAATAGAGAGAAAATGATGTGCAGGTTTGCAGAAAAAAAACGTGGGCAGTTTTTGGTTAGGGCTATTGATTCGCGATTGTCAAGGATACACAGAAATTCCAAAACGTGTTGAGTTTTTAGTTCAAGTTAATTGTTTGCAATATGTGCTCTATAGGCTAATAGATTCATCAGCTGTTTATTTGATTGTAAAGTTTGATAGTGCTGGGTGATATGGACAATATCATAACACAATAATTTTGGTAATAGTCATTGGTCTGTTAGTGGTAGATTTCTGATCATTTTTCTTCACAGTGCAGGTATCTATTTGGTTAGGGATTTATTTCTAAACGTTAACGATCCCAATGTTTAAATGTTCACACCCTAATCTGCACTGTTCTTGAAGTAAATGTGTTTTGTAAAAATGTCTGTGGAAATTGTTAAAAGTGGTCCTTGTGAATAAAGTTATATGGCTTGTTTAACTTTGCAATCATTGGTTTTTGTTTAACATGCATTTGAAAGTGAAAAATCTGACTGGCACTGTTGAATTGCCCTGAACTGTTTCTGCCTGTGTCTGAGGGTTAGGACATACACTGATGCATCAGGACACCCATTTACTCAAGGACATTAAAGCCAATTTTCAAGGTACTCCGCTGAGACAAGGCGTTCAAACAAGTGCGATTGTCGGTCGGTCCTCTGGTTGCAACTGAAGTGACTTAGCAGCACTGAGCAGCCACTGCTGTGTGCCATGAGGTCCGGACTTTGCCTTGCCTTATAGCTCCTAGAGACACGATTATCCGTCAGGGTAAAAAAATAAAAGCTGAATGGAGAAAGAACCACTCGTCTAGTATCATGCCTCGGTCTCATCTTTTGTTTCTCTCTCCAGATAGACTACGTCCCCGACTGTAATGTTCTCAAGTCCAGGGTTGTCAGACTGTCTAATCGCATTACAGCTTATCTCAGCCTCAGTATTGTTTGGCAATGGTATCTTTTTCTCTCGTCTGTATCTGTCTGGGAGATATTAATGGAGCTGATGTGATGCATGGGTTGCTCGCTTCCCAAATGGCTCCCTATTAAGTGCATTAGATTTGACCAGACCCCTATGGTGCCTGGTCAAAAGTAGTGCACTACATAGGGAATAGAGTGCCATAGGGAATAGTGCCATATATATGGGCTCCCGGGGAAGGAGAAACAGAAACAAACGTCAGTCTTCATTAGGCCCAGGAAGCTCTCACCTGAGTAACTGCTGGGCTTTGCACGGCTCGGGTTTGCAAACACAGCAATAATGTATCGTTGCCCCACTTAAAATACATACACACACACACACACACACACACACAGGATGTTTAGTAGGGCTGTGACGATACCAGTGTATATACCATATTTTTTTCCATAGCAAAAATGAAAACACGAAGCAGACAACTCGTAGGTCCTTTTAAAAACCTGCTGTATGTAAAATACTTTGTTCTAGCTTGGAAAATAGATACATGTGACTCTGGATGACAACATGTTTTTTCCAACATTAGAGCTGTTTTGCTATAGAATTCATTAGAAGTTAAATCCGTTTTGTTTCCTTGCCATGGTACTAGCGAGTATTGCGATACTGTTATCGCCCCGGCGATAATGTTTACCATACTGTGTCCTTTTATTTTTTTAATACAGCCTGCATTTTTATTGACCACATTGGGAATGACCGTAATCTAATTACATGTTTTCATATTTCATGTAGCTAGCTAGCTAACATATTCATGCTTCACCTATTCCTCTCTAAGTATTTACAAAAATACTCATCATAAACGATGACAAAATAGATTAATTATTTTAAGAATTATAGATACAGTACTCCTTTATGCAACCGCTGTGTCAGATTTAAAATAGCTTTTCGGCGAAAGCACATTTTTCAATATTCTGAGTACATAGCTCGCCATCAAAGCAAGCTATACAGACACCCGCCAAGTTCTGGGGTCACCTAAACTCAGAATTAGTATTATAAATATTCTCTTACCTTTGCTGATCTTCGTCAGAATGCACTCCCAGGACTGCTACTTCCACAAGAAATGTTGTTTTTGTTCGAAATAATCCATATTTATGTCCAAATACCTCCGTTTTGTTCGTGCGTACAGAGCACTATCCAAAGGCATAACGCGCGAGTGTGGTACCAGAGACAAAGTCAAAATGTTCCATTACCATTCTTAGAAGCATGTCAAACATTGATTTTAAACAATCTTTATGGTATTTTTAATGTAAAAATGCAATAATATTCCAACCGGACAATATCATATTCATTCAAGAAGAAAAAGGAGCGGCGTGCTCGCAGGATTGCGCATTACCAATCCCTTTGTCCCCAGGCAGTCCACTCATTGACTGAGCACCTATTATCTGCCCAGTAACAGGAGACAGATGAGAGAACTTTCTGAAGGCTTTTGACAGCCAATGGAGCCTTAGAAAGTGCTACGTGACCCCACAGACACTGTAGTTTCGATAGGGATTAGAAAGAACTACAATTCTTAGATCTCCCACTTCCTGGTTGGATTTTTCTCATGTTTTTGCCTGCCATATGAGTTCTGTTATACTCAGACACCATTCAAACAGTTTTAGGAACTTCAGAGTGTTTTCTATCCAAATCTACTAATAATATGCATATTCTAGTTTCTGGGCCAGAGTAGTAACCAGTTTAATGTTTTTCATCTGACTGTGAAAATACTGCCCCCTATACTTTAAGAAGTTAACTTGCAACATTTTGCTCTGACTCTTAGCCAGCTAGCTTGCTAAATGTACTAACTAGTGATTTAGCATTAGCGACTAAGACAAATTATTTTAGCAACACCTTGATAAGGAAAGTCAAACTAGCAAACAGTCATTTGCAGACAGTAAGATACTTTGTTTGTGTAATTATAGAACGCTTGAGTAAAGCAGCATGCCGCCAACGTTGTCGCACCCATCTGACTATGTGGAGTGGACGGCAAGAAAGTGCTCTTGACTCCATGGTCGAGCAACTGCTCTGTCCTTGAGTGAGGGGCAGAGCTTGGTGTGGTTAGCGGCATGAGGGAGAGATGACTCGACGCAAACGAGTAAACTATAAAAACTGACATTATACGCACCGGAGTTGTGTTTCCCATTTAACAAATCGAACATTGAAGTACCGTTATAGAAGGTAAAGTTAAAAACCCAAACTGGTGTGTGCATCAATACTGGTATAGTAAAATATGGTATACCGCCCAGCCCTAGGATTTGAACAGTGTGAGAAGATGCCACAACAGGGTATGAAATCAATTCTAGCTCTTAAAGGGGCAGTAGCCTGCATTGGTTGTACAACTTTCGATTACAGCATTATTTAATCTACAGTTCTTTTTTTCTTCTGTTACCAATAATATTTACATGTTAGCAGTATCTTCTGATTGCATTTATTTAAAATATGACATTGTAATCTATTTGCTTCCAAAATGAAAGTAAGTATATCTAGCTGTCTTACAACAAATCCTGATGGAATGGCTTGTCCTGCACTTTGTAAAAACCCAGAGTACTTTGATTGAATGTTAGAAAAATATTTTGGTTCCTTTCTAAACATAGCAATGTGAATGCAAAGAGGACTCGGACCACAAAATAGGTGAAGTGAACTGGCAAAACAGTTGAGTCCTTATTCAAATGCAAGGGCAGTGTGAATACAAAGATAACGGAGTTATTTTGCGTTGTTTTTACCCCAGAGTTTACTTTAAAGAGCATTTGAGATTGGTTCTTTTAAAGAGGGCTGTATGTGAAAACACCCTAAACCTGTTTTGAAATGCGTGAATAAGTGGTATTACAGGAACAGCGAGGCAAACAGGTTTTGTGGTGATGAATGGATATATATATATATATATATATATATATATTTATTTATTTATTATTATTTTTTTTTTTATTTTTTTTTTACCTGCGACACATGCGGTATGCTGCTAGTCAATAGTTATGTGCTTGGTGGCTGCCCTTTGGGTCCATTTTGATGCTGTCTGTTAGTCACAAGGGTGCTGCTGGTCAATTAGAATTCATCGTGATGAGAATGGAGCACAGGGGTCCAGGTTCTAGTAGGATGACAACACTCCTTTGTGAAGACTGTAGGACAGGGAGGGACTGATGAATAGGGGGCTTTCTAACCTTTGAGCTCTAGTGTAGCCTATCATTGTGTGACTGGCTAATTGATTCATATTTGGTCATTTGTGCTCATTCATTAATCATCCAAAGGGAATAGTTTATTAATTTGTGTCCCTTTGCGTTATTGATATGGTTTATGGAAATGGTACGGCTCTAAAATGTTAGCATGCTCCTGCTCAGCCCAGTCCAAGCTCTGGTGTGCCAGGACAGAGAAATGGTGGAACCAACTTCCCCCTTAAAGCTAGGACAGCAGTGTCCTTGCCCATCTTCCAAAAACATCTGAACCCTCCCACTTAACCAGCACTGGTGCTTGACCCCCACCCAATCCCCCTCTTCTAGCTCTGACTCTACTGATGGCTACATTATTAAGCTACGTTACTACTTTCTATGCCTGTGATATGTGGTTGTCCCACCTAGCTATCTTAAGATGAATCCGCTAATTGTAAGTTGCTCTGGATAAGAGCGTCTGCTAAATGACTAAAATATAAATGTAAATTTGCTTGGCATTGCTTCTCTTCCTAGTTGTTCGATCCTAGGGGAACTGGTGCATTGGGATATCTTTTTGATAAATCTCCTTTCAACATTCAAATTTAAGTACGTTTTGGAACAAATCTGATTGCCAGAACATGCAATGAATGACGTGTGTAACAAGAAAAGAGAACAAAAATGTATTAATTCCATAAGAAATATGAATGGGGCAAATAAAATCTGTAAAAGAAATGTGCTCTGAAAATTGTCTGAAACATGAGAATCTTTCAGGCTCCATGCTATCTCCGAACTTTGTTGTCCCAATGTGAAATACCTGACACAAGATTTGTTGGAGTTTTTCCTTTTGAGGCAGGCAGACAGCAGTTTTATCTATTCGCCTATACAGTGACCCAAGTGCTGGCTTTAAAACCATTACACCCTCACCCCCATCAGTCTTTTATGTCGTATGAATGCGCTCTGAATCATGAGTCATCCGTCATCAGAAAAGGGTCACAGAGCCAATTAAATTTCCACAATATTAAGAAATAACCTAGGATGGTTGGCTGGGGGTTTATATCATTCTCCACAGCATGAGGGCATCTCTTGGACAGTGTTAGGTATTTCTATTACATTCAGTTCCCTGAAAGCGAGTACAACCCATAACATAAAAGAACTGAGTGTTCAGGGTTGACGTCTGGTCTGTCCTTCGCCTGGGCTTCAATGATACCTTTCCCTCCAATGTTCCCTCCCTCCCTGCAGTCTGCCATCCAGGTGGGGGGTCCACCAGCACCAGGCTCTGTCAAATCAAGGTAGAGGTCGACCATTAGGATGAGGGTTGACCTAATTAGAATATATGCCTGGCGAAACCCTGCTCTCTCTCTCCCAGGCCCCCCACAGAGATTTTCTGCGGCAGCCCCTACTCCTGCATATTTTTCACGCCAATAGATGGAGAGAGGGAGAGCGGGGTGGGGGGGCAGACAGGGCAGCAATTGTGCAGAAAGCTCACCCTGTCATCTGTGCTCCTGTGCAGCGCGGAGCCGCAGAGCCACTGTTGCAGGTAGGGGTTCACAGCTGACGAGCTCCCCTCTAATTGCTACCGATCCCTCCCATGTGCTTCTAATTAGTTTCTTCTCCCCTAGCAATTTTTCTCGTAGAGATTTGCAGATTGCGGATAGAGGGAGAGCGAGGGAAACGCTGTCTCTCTGGTCCCTATAGGGGTTTAATATCGCTCTACAAACACTGTTGCCCTTTCCCTGTAGTGGATACTAAGCTGCTCTGCATATACCTGTGCAATAGAAAAGGTCAATCACTTGGGGGGGGGGGGGTGTTGCACGGAGACGATCACCTTAAACAACTGAAGAGGAGGCTGACGATGCTCTGCTCCGTGTGTGGGAAGATGCCAGTCTGGGTGTGTGCTGCATCGTACGCCTGCCTGCCGCTCTGGGAATCAATAAATGTGAGCAGTGACCTGTCACTTCCAGCATTACTATGCCGTGTTTGTTTATGAAGTCTGGGCTGGGGAAACTGTCTGGAGTCGCATATTCATTTTGTTACTCCGGCTTGGGGGAAGAAAAAACACCAACGATGTAATGTTATCGGTTGCTAAGAAACACGGTGTCCTATGAAAAGCCCGGGGGAAACGGTGATCTTCAGATCAATAGATATAGTGTATCGGGGGTCATCATTTGAGGTTCACGGTTGTTTGCCATCGAAAGCCACCACAGATCTATGTTTTGCGAACACATTTTCATTGTTTTAATGCAATCTACAACTTTGCAGTTGCCGATGTTGATAGGGCTGAAAATTGCCATGGACCTCATAATACGACATTATCACGATACTTAGGTGCCAATACGATATTGTGTTGCGACTCTGTACTGAACAAAATATGAACTCAACATGTAAATTGTTAGTCCCATGTTTCATGAGCTGAAATATAAGATCCCAGAAATGTTCCATATGCACAAAAAGCTTATTTCTCTCATTTTGTGCACAAATTTGTTGACATCCCTGTTAGTGAGCGTTTCTCTGCCAAGAGAATCCTTCCACCTGACAGGTGTGACATATATCAAGAAGCTGATTTAAACAGCATGATCATTACACAGGTGCAACTTGTGCGGGGGACAATGAATGGCAACTCTAAAATGTGCTGTTTTGTCACACCACGCTATGCCACAGATGTCTCAAGCTTTGAGGGAGATTGCAATTGACATGCTGACTGCAGGAATGTCCACCAGAGCTGTTGCCAGAATTTAATGTTAATTTCTCTATCATAAGCTGCCTTCAGTGTCGTTTTTAAATAATTTGGCAGTACTTCCAACCAGCCTCACAACTGCTGACCACGTGTAACCAAGCCAGCCCAGGACCTCCACATCTGGCTTCTTCACCTGCGGGATCGTCTGAGACCAGCCACCTGGACAGTTGATAAAACTGTGGGTTTGCACAACAAAATAATTTCTGCTGTCAGAAACCGTCTCAGGGAAGCTCATCTGCGTGCTCGTCGTCCTCACCAAGGTCTTGACCTGATGGCAGTTTGGCGTCGTAACTGACATCAGTGGGCAAATGCTCACCTTCGATGGCCACTGGCACGCTGGAGAAGTGTGCTCTTCACTGTTTCAACTGTACCGTGCAGATGGCATCGTATCGGCGAGCGGTTTGCTGATGTCATTGTTGGGAACCAAGTGCTCCATGGTGGCAGTGAGGTTATAGCATAAGCTACGGACAATGAACATAATTGCATGTTATTAATGTCAATTTGAATGCACAGATATACTGTGATGAGATCCTAAGGCCCATTGTCGTGCCATTCATCCGCTGCCATCACCTCGTGTTTCAGCATTATGAATGGCCCCATGTCTCAAGGATCTGTACACAATTCCTGGAAGCTGAAAATGTCCCAGTTCTTTCATGGCTTGCATATTCACCAGCCACGTCACCCATTGAGCATGTTTGGGTTGATCTGCATCTACGTGTAAGACTACGGGTTTCAGTTCCCGCCATGGATTGGGACCACAGGCCACAATCAACAGCCTGATCAACTCTATGCGAAGGTGTCGAGATGCAAGAGGCAAATGGTGCTCACACCAGATACGGACTTGTTTCTGATCCCTTTTTTAAATGTATTTTTAGGTATCTGTGACCAACAGTTTCCCAGTTGTGAAATCCATAGATTAGGGCCTAATACATGTCATTAAATTGATTGATTTGCTTATAAGGAACTGTAACTCAGTAAAATCTCATTGTTGTGTTTTATATTGTTCACTGTATGTATTGTGATTTGATATTGCGATTTGATGTAACAAATATATTGCTCACTGTATGTCTGCTGCAGAGAGACATGATAAAGCCATGAGAAAATGAGTGAGGTAAAACATGTTTGCTCACCATTTTTAAAAAATATTGAGAACTATAGGATGATAAATACCTGAGTTCTGGCGCAGGTACAGCCGACTAGCGCTAGCTAACGTTACCCCCCCCCCCAAATGTCCTCCCATCTCAGTGACACATGCCGAACCCAGAGTCTGTGCAGCCCCGTTTCCTGCCTCTGCTCTAATGAGGATGGAACACGTTCCCCAACACAGAGGGAAAGGAGAAAGGAGAGAAAGAGAAGGCTCTCCCTACACCCCAAGGGACCTCATTAGGACTTTTTTTTTTGCCTTCCTAGAATGTGCATGAATCAGTATGTCCTTGGGGAAAAATGTAAATAAATGCATTTGTCACCTCTCTTTCTCTCATTTTTTTTCTCCCTCTTTCCTGAGAGCAAATTGCAAGTCGAGTCTTAATTAGTAATCGCTGCCATTACGCTTTTTTTTATTATGCAAATGAATTGGTTGAGCGCTTTGGAAGTGTTGTCTCACAAGCCCTGTGCCAGGTGTTTCCAAGCTGAATGCCGGGGACTTTGTTTTTGCATGTGAAAGAACAAAAAAGACAACAGCAGAGTGAAATTGTAGGACAAGCTATAATTATTTGACAGATTTTTCTCTTTTCCCAGCTATAGTGCTGGAATGACATGAGTGACGGTGCCACTTTGATATCCTTTGTTACAGCTTTGTGTGTGTGTGGGGGGGGGGGGTTACAGAATGTGGTGGCTTTGTGGGGGTTTGTAGAATGTGGTGGCTGTTGAGTGCGAATTGGGACTGACTGCCACTTATTCAGGATCTATCTTTTTCTGGGAAACAGTATTTTCCAAATGTGGAAATTGATACTCAGAAATCCAGAGTGTGTGCCAGACAACCGTGGCGCTGAAAAGCCTGCCTGTGTTTATTAGTCGATAAGTTGTCCCTTCAGATTCTGTGGTCAAGGCTTCTTTTTATAGGAAGATTAGGGCACCCTGTCCCCTGATGCAGTTCCTGGCCTCCTTTTCATGAACTCCTAAACCTCCACATCCACATCTGAAGGAGGTTTGAGGCAAACAAAACTGAACCATGCATGAGAGCACTAGCTGTTCTGGATGACTAATCTCACACACGTCGGCTATGGAGAGCGAGACTTTTTTAAATAGGTTAACATTCACATGGTCAGATGGATAACCAGGACTTGTACTCAGACCATGCGCTGACTAGGGGTGTGAATGTTAACATTTAAAAGAAATTGAGTCCTTAATATTAAGAAAAAAATCCCTAACCTTATTTTTGTCTCCACAAAATAAAATCTGTGCAATTATCACAAAACTACCACTAACGTGTCCCGATCATCATCTATCATAAAGGGATACATTTTTTTAAATATTTTTTTTTATAAATAGGCCTACCTAGCGCAACAATGCTGTAACGTTAGTAAGAGGGGATATTAATCGTTGAAATTATTTGCCACGGATATAAAGCGCTCCGCAAGTCATTGTTAAGTTGGGGAAAAAATGTTGGTTACAGAAATTATTGCAGTTGATATGCAGCCATTGTCAATGGCCTACTTGAGTTGAGGTAATTTGCTAAATTAAGTTTTGCGAGCGCCATTTTGAGCCATGACTCGCACTACGGAAACAGATGCGTCTTTCTCGTCAATATCACTGTTTACTCCCATTTCAACAGGGTGTTATTCCCTTTCCAACTGGAGTTATTCCCTTTCCAACAGTAAACGGCATTAGAGAGCAAAAATCTTCCCTTTTTATCCACTAGATAGCACATGCCAAATGTGGGTTTCTTTTGCTCTGCGTTTGATTTGTGAGCTTAAACTTGGTGGGCAGGCTTTTGTTATACATGGAAACAAAGTAGCCCCAGAGACTAATGAATACGCAATTTGGCTTAATACATTTTTTGTTGTGTATTTCATTCTGGAACTTGCCAAGGTTTGGGGGAGGTTGTAACCTAAATTTAAATGGCACACTGTAGCAGTTAAAGGGGAAAAAAGACTAAAGACGACTCCTTTATTATTCCGGAACTGCAGCTTGTAGTTGGAACACATTTCCCTACTTTAATCAACCAGTCCATTTTGAATTCGTTATAAAGTTTTTGTGATTTAGTTATGTTTTTATAGGCAATCATGTCTTTAGGCCTAATTGGAGCTTTGTGTGTGTGTGTGTGTGTGTGTGTGTGTGTGTAGGGAGTGGTGCGCTTGGGTGCGCAGCGTGTGTGTGGGGAGCGGTCGCATCGAAATTGAGTGAGCCACAACAAAGGGAAAAGAGAATGTAGGGAGAACAACTGATCACATGGCTAGGTACATTTTTGTTGTGAGTCGCTAATGCACATAACAAATGAAAGAAACTTGAGTCAACGTGAATTAGCGGTTGTCTTCTGGACATAACGTCACCTGCCTCAAGCGGATTTCAGGTGCCGCCTGCTGTATGACTGAGGTAGAACTTCATTGCCCCCTAGCGGCCGTAGCATGCAAAAGGAATTGATGTGGAATTTTATAACATTTTATCGTTTTAACAGAACCGGTAACCATGGCAAGTGTCTACACTGATATTTTCAACCTCTCCCTTACCCAGTTTGTAATACCTTCATGTTTCAAGCATACCCCCACAGACCCTGTGCCCAAGAACGCCAAGGTAACCTGTCTAAATGACTATTGCCCCGTAGCACTCACATCTGTAGCCATTTAATGCTTTGAATTTTTTTTTGTTGAAAGGCTGGTCATGGCTCACATCAACATCATCCCATCCCAGACACCGTGGACCCACTCCAATTCGCATACCCCCCCAACAGATCCACAGATGACGCAATCTCTATTGCACTCCACTCTGCCCTTCCCCACCTGGACAAGAGAAGCACCTATGTGAGAAAGCTGTTCATTTATTATAGCTCAGCGTTCAACACCATAGTGTCCTCCAAGCTCATCACTAAGCTAAGGACCCTGGGGCTAAACACCTCCCTCTACAAATGGATGCTGGACTCCCTAACGGACTGTCCCCTGGTAGTGAGGGTAAGCAACAACACATCCCCCACGCTGACCCTCAACATGAGGGCCCCTCAGGGGTGCGTGCTTAGTCCCCTCTTGTACTCCCTGTTCACCAAACGACTGCATGGCTGCCACAACTCCAACACTAAGTTCACTGACATCAGCGGTTGGCCTTATCACTGACGACAATGAGACAGCCTATAGGCAGGAGGTCAGTGACCTGGCAGTGTGGTGCCAGGACAACAACCTTTTCCTCAAGCAAGACAAAGGAGCTGATCGTGGACTACAGGAAACGGAGGGCCCCAATCGACAGGGCTGTAGTGGAGCGGGTTGAGAGCATCAAGTTCCTCGGTGTCCACATCACTAAGGAATTAGAATGGTCCACACTAGGTTTGGTTGGTATACCGTGTACAGGGGTGTTTGGAAATGGCAACTGGATAGTCTTCAGAATTTTTGTTTTCAATTTGTAGCTACTTTCTAAGTAAATGCGTGCGGTTAACTTGCGCAGTATGTTAGGAGATAAAATGGATCACATTCTTCATTTAACCTGTCACATTATTTTACATGATGAAGCTTACCGTAGTTCCCCAGAACAGTTGAGCCAGTCAAGTGTTTGTTTGTAAATGACACAACGGGTGAAAGCGTGAGCAGGTGAGTCCAGCTGTGTATTGACAGGGGTCGTGTTTTATATTGAAAGTGATTTATTTTTTTTGCCTCAATAGAGTGATCAAGGATGTGCAACGATGGTTTTCCTTCACAGAAAATTGCAACGCTATTTGGCTGTTAGCCACACAAGTAAACGAGCTAACAATAAAAAAGCACAGCAAAAACGATTCATGGCCATCATAGTTATGCTTTATTATAGAAAGGGACATGTAGCCAGCTACACTCTGTTTTGCTTAAAGTTGATCTTGAATTTTACCGGAGAAAACAGGCCTCCCACACCAAGAAAAAAGAACAGGAGAAAAAGCTACACCCGTCAGAGCTCTGTCTGCTGATAAATACCAATTTGTGACTTCTCATCCTTGTGAAGTGCATCTGAAGCACAAAATTAGTCTGATGCAGAGCAGAAATTACAATAAGAAGCTTTTTAGCTCTGCGTTTAGAAAACGCAGCAACATATTTTTTCCTGCGTGAAAATGAAGAATTCTGCATTAACGCAACCCCTAAGTTTAACTTGCTAGTTATCTAAGTAAGTTACTGAATGAATAAGGTGACAGGGCATCATATTGTGTAAACTTTCTGCCGTGTTTGAGAAGTCAAAGCCCTTTGCATGAGTTATTTGTGCAGCTGCCACGATCTTTTGATTTCCTTGCCTTTTTTTCTCCTCTCCGTTTTCATTCTGAGCAGAGCAGGCAGGCCCGTTGCCTTAGTGACTCCAGACAGACCGTGTACACTTGCTGCATCAGAGCAGACAAGTATGTGTCAACTTTGTTCATTCGTTTATTTTTGTTTGAGCTCGTTAGCATATTTAGATGGCAAATTTCCACGGAGGCTGCTATTACATGTGCTAATTTTGTTAGCATTCTGGTAACAGATACACAATAGTCCTTTTAGGTTTTTTTGCGCCCCCTTGTGTACTAAGCCGGTAATACCATAAATCCTGGAATGAGAGAAGAACGGTATGACTATGAAAATTTGGAACCCCCCAACCCTGGTCTATACACCCCAACACAGTCTTGAAGAAAGCACGACAACGCTTCTTTCCAGTTAGGATGCTGAAATGATTCGGCATGGGCACTCAAATCCTCAAAGTTCTACAGCTGCACCATTGAGATCATCTTGACTGGCTGCTTCACCACTTGGTATGGCAACTGCTTACAGAGGGTAGGGCCCAGGGGCGGAGCGAGCTCCCTGCCATCCAGGACCTCTATACCAGGCGGTGTCGGAGTAAGGCCATAAGTTGTAGACTGTTCTCTCTGTTACTGCACTGCAAGCGGTACCGTTAGTTCAATAGTTAACCATTTGCATTGACCCTTTTTGCGCTAACTCTTTTGACTCCTCACATATGCTGCTGCTTCTATTTATTATCTATCCTGTTGCCTCGTCACTTTATCCCTACCTATATGTACATGTCTACCTCAATTACCGCGTACCCTTGCACATCAACTCGTTACTAGTACCCCGTGTATATAGCCAAGTTATCATTACTGATTTGTGTATTTATTCCATATTTTCTCATTCTTTCCCTCTGCGTTGTTCTCTCATTTCAATCTTAGTCTACACCTGTTTACAAAGCATATGACGAATATAATTTAATTTGATTGCGTGGGCAGAATAAACCTGAACTGCCTATAAAATTACAGAAGGCATGCAGGAATATAGTTTGCTGGTATTCTCAGTCCTCATTAAATGTTTTTGGATGGAGTCAAATGATAAACTGTTTTGATTTCACAGCTTTGTATTGAGAATTATACCATCTGTTAATGGCTCAATCTCAAAATCTCTGCAAGGAGACCGAGGGAGTAGTGGGTGTGACAACATGGTTAGATCTGCCTCTCCATTTCTCTCTTTCCCAAGCTGAGCCAGCGCATTTGGCCCTGCCAAGGCACTTAGTGTATTTATTGCTTAGAAGAACCTACCCATTTCCAGAACTCATACTTTTTAATATGGCTTGATGTTGAAGACCCCCCCCCCCCCCCTCCTCCGTGTGATTTAGATTTTGATCCAGTCTCTGCAATGGGATCCTTACGCTGTTTCTGATTTGGGATTTTCACTGTTATGGTATACAGAGTAATGGCCAGCATCTCTATGTGGGGCGCAATGTAATATAGCAGATCTAATAGATTAATGCGGTTTTAACCAATCAGGATTAGACCCACCAGTTGCTTAAAACTCTGCCGTTGGCATCTGACTCTTGTCTGACTGGGGAAAGGAATGCTCCTTTTACCATTGTAAATCACTGCAGAGCAATGCAAGCTATTTTGCCTGGGAACAGCCGTCAAAGAAAAAAACGTGACTCAATAACCCTTTGAAGTGTTTGATGCTTCAAGTTGTTGTTCAAGGTCCAATCATTGACTTGTGCCTGACATCTGATAATATTATTTTGTTTTCCACTGGGTCAAAACACCCAGCTGATCTTGGGGAATAGAGTTGACAGGTCGGTTGCAGGAAGCGTCGTGATTGGCCATTATCAGCGACCCAGTGTCAAAAACGACTCGCATTTTTCCAGCCAGTTAGTTCCTTGTGATTCTAGAATGTTGTTGAACCACTGTTTGAGGGGGTGTAGTGTCCACCGTTCATTATTTTGAGGTACGGTGGAATGTTGCGATCGACTCTCCGAGCCTCTGGAATTAGCAGTGCAGTGACACTACTTTTTATGATTCATGGTCGATTTTATAGGGTTATAATTTTCCAACAGAGTTGCCGTGACATATGTTCGTTCTAATTTAATAACCGAGAGGGGGGATCATTTTCTTTGGGGACTGACGCAGTCCAGGGCAATTAGATGGCGGGTTGGGACTATGGCATTTGTCTTCTCCTTCACTTACTGTCACCATCAGCATGATGCCTTGTTGATTTCTCTCTCCAGGGCTGTCTGAAAACGGTTACTAGCCGCCCGGCATCAAATCCTTGCTTTCTCAATCCTGGTTTCCCTCCCACAAGGAGGCTTGAGAGGAATTGAGGAAACAAGAACGTTGAAAGCAAAGATTTGACTTCTAGTAACGTTGTCAGACACAACCCAAGTGAAGGCTGGGTTGGTTCATATACACGTATGTTCCTCCTGTTAAATTGAAAGCAGGATGTGTTGCACTACTAGCGTTAGTCACGCATGGTTTGGGTGCTCCTTGTAAATACTGCGTCTCCACTACCACACTTGGGAGTTTGAACTAAATCAGTGCTAATCTGAATCCATTTCCTCCCCTGCTTGCTTTGCAATGCATAAAATTAATTAGTATGAGTGAATATTCCCCAGTTACGACGGCAACACCAAAAGCCTTATTCGCCAGGGGTGTGTAGTGCACCGGGTGGGTTTAATCTTCCAGAGGTATTTTGATGACAGATCTAGTCAGGTGTGGAATGCTGAGAAAGAGGGCACCAGCACCTTTCTGCCGAGTTGTTTGCTTCACCAACGCAACATGGTGGGTGTGTGTGGTGTGTAGTTCTCCCCACCAGACCTATCACTCAGCCCCGCCTCCCATCACCTCTGTCACACCTCCACATGCACACGCAGAGGTGACAGTGAGACTTTGCACCTCAATAGTGTGATGCTCTACGACCAATTCAATGAGTGGGACCTTATGTCATTATTTCTCTCAGAATTTAGGTTTGTCCATACAGGTTTCAGGCATTATGGCGTAAAGTCTAATGATATACAGTAAGAGCCGCCTCTTAACTTTCAGGATGATCGTTTTAAGCCATAGCCAAATACTTTTATTTCCTGCAGCATAGGGAAGGTTTGATCTTGCAATTGAAGTCGTTTAAGGAGCTATCATCAAATATTAATATCACCAGGGAAGCCCAGGGATAGGTTTTAATCTAAGACTCGAGCATGCCAGGGCTAATTCAACAATACGGTTTCAGGGGAAAGGCTTGCAAAAACAAACGCCTGGTTATATATTTTTTTTCTGTCTCTTCCCTCTCTCTCCCCCTCCAATCATCTGGTTATTACTGAGGCATTCAAAGCCCGTGTTATTGCCAAACACCATCTCTTTTGCGCTCAACTCCCCATGTCGTTGCAAAATAATGTAAACAAATGTAATGAACACACTGACTCCTGATGGTTTCTTGTCAGGTATCTGTTTATAGATTGAGGGAGGATGGAGGAAGGGCTCATTAATTCCATGTTTAAAACTAGAATTCTCAAGGTGTGAGAATCACATTTGTTTACAGCAGAGGCAGGGTGCCGCACACACGTCTGCTGTAATTGTCGGATGTTATTATTTTTATTTTTTTAGGTGTCTGTGCGTTTGCTCGAGGGGCTTGTGAGGACCCCACAAAGATCAATGGCAGAGGGAGAAAGGATTTAGGTTTCTGTTTCATGTTCCCTATCCTTGAGAGAAATGCTGTTTTATTTTAATACCACCCAGATTTTAATGAGCTGTTTAGGAAGGAGAAGCTATTGTTGGTTTGTGTTTTTCTCACTCTAAGAAGCCTGTTTGTGGAGTACAGTAGTAAGATTATGACATTGTTGGTTTTCATACCATGAAATATATATATGAGGAATGGTGTGCATAAGCAGTGCTCAGACCTTTTCTTCTTTACATATTCAGATCACTGAGCATCTGTATCTTGTCCAATAGAGTTGATTAGGCCAAGCAGTCCTTGATGAATTATGAATAATCAACTCTTTTTGTGTTTGTCTTGCAGTAACAATCTCTGTGGATTATTTTTTTTTTGTTCACTAAGAGACTTGGAGAAAGGAAGAGATGGGCCAAAACCTTTCAAATGAGATGTTCAGTTGCTCTTGCTTAATTGATTGACTACTACAGTCAATCAATCAAATACACCTGTAAGGCAGAATTCTCAGCTTTCTTTACCTCTCTCTACCTCCACAGTATTCGGCTGCTGTGGCCCAACATATCCCCACCTTTTCGACACTCACCTTTACACAAACTCCCACACACACTCGGGGTGGGGTGTGATTTTGGGGGGAGAGTGTTAGTTATTGATGGGGGGAGGGATGGGTGAGGTACATAAACCTCCCACGGCTCCACTTGACGTTGCGGCATCCGGCTGTATAGCTAATGAAGAGTGCAATATAGCCAGTGACGTGCCGCGAGCCCAGCCAAGCCACCTGAGTGGCTGAGCCCGGCTCTGACGTCACACAGCCCAGCCGTTGATTTGGCGCTGTCTCCGAGGCCTCGGAGCGAGAGCCACAATCCAACCATGGGTTCTGGCACTTAGACAGCCTGGTGCAGACAGCGAGTGCTGCAGAGCAGAGAGAAAGGCAGACACAGGCAGACAGAGTGAGCTAGCTCTGCAGAGAGAGACAGAGCGAGTGTGTGTGAGAGCAGGGAAGAAAGAGAGGGGGCTGTCTCGGGGACCTTTCTCCGACCGGCAACATTTACAGCCAATGCAGCCTCTGGTACTATGGAAACTAAACCCCTGACCAATGGAAATAATGGAGGCTACAATGTGGCAGGTGAGTGAGTGTTATGTTGTCTGCACACTTCGCTCAAGGGCTGTAAGTACCTACCAGAACAATGTCCAATGAATGAGCACTCTCTGTGTAAGTGGGTTTTGCCTCCGTTTCTCTTGTCTTATACGTGGAGAAATAAATGTGAGACTTTTTGAACGTTGCTGTAGTGTTCAGCGTTTTGCGGTTTGAGAGCAAAGTTTCCCGGAGATATGCCGCAGCTTTTCTAGAAGTTCACAAGCTTAGTGTTTACAAAGGAGGGATACGATTGGCAGCCTGGATCTTTGTCATTTTCGGCACCAAGGTTATCTTTGGCCGTAGTAACATTTTAACTTCTCAGTTGAAAATGTTATTTGTGCTGCTGCGATGTTGTTTATTTGCCAAAGGGCTTATTTCCCTAGGTGAGAGGGAGAGTGGGAGGGAGGCAGGGGGAAGAAAGTGGTACGCTTGGCCCCCTACTCAATCTTTTGATGTGTCCTGAATAGCACCACGGTGCTCGGACCAAGCTGCTCAGTCCCTCGCGCTGAATCCTTACTCGCTGTGCCATGCTTGGACCAGGAGTGAAATGCATACAACAGTAAGACAGGTTCCATCTCTCTCCTTCAATGTCTATTCAAATTGTGCACCATCGTTCACTGGCATTGTCAATTTGTGACAGTGGCTTTTTTTTGTTGCACTGGAAAGATTGTTGTGCCTAATGAGGCGCGGATTCTGCGGATCTTTTCAACTCTGAATATTATTACACTGGTAGGTGTAAGCTTCTTCTTATTCAACCGTAATTGTTGCAATTCACCTACTAAGTTCCCAATCTGCTCAAAAGCCTTTCAGAAATGTTGTAATTTGCTGTTTTACCCTCTGGTGCCTCTGTCAGCGTTTTCAGGCTCGTTTCTGTTTCCAGGTACGTTTTTGCTCAGTCGTTCTCTTGGCTGATGAATTTCTTATTAATCCCTGATCGTACTGTAGCATTACTAGCGTGGCATTATTTGCTAATACTTCACTGGTCCATTTCCCTGTATGATACCTTGGGGGACCATTACTTTTAAAAAGTGCAAGTCCTCGTGAACCGTATTGTAATTGGTAGAGCGGGCCGCTTATATTTAGTTGCCCTTAATACTGTGCATCTCATTTCTGTTAAATGGGGCAAACAAAGTCCTGGTAAAGTGGTACAAGGTTACGATGGGAATGGAGTCTGTCGGACTGCTGCTGGCACCACAGACCTAACGGCTACTTTGCATCTATTGGCCATCAGCCGTCCTCATCAAATCCTCCACAATCCTGGTCTCATATTATTTGATGTCTATTAATTGTACACCTAATGAAGGGGGCCAAATTAATCATTCTAATTTGATGCCTATCTGAAATGTCTCTTGCCGTCGGTGAGCGTTGGCTCCCATCACAATCCCAGATGGCTGGAGTGGAGAGGGATGGGGAGAGGCGACAAGGGACATTTTCGCAGAGTCTGGTTAACGATTCAGCTCAGTCTCCTCCAGCCTCGCTCTTAAGAGGGGTTTAAAATGAATGACATAAAGGGACCCAGTGCTACTGCATGCCACAATGCTCCAGAGATAGCATTTAATATTACCCAGGAACCCCGGCGTAATTGCATTAACATTAAGCAGAAAGGGAATATATGTCTCAAAAAGGCAATTAAGTGGTGTAATTGCTATATGGATTTAGCCGTGATGGGTGTGGAGCCTGGCGCGCTGTTCTCTAACCTCCTCAGGAAGTCCTCATTAGCAGAACCTAGTGCTCCTTTGTGTGCTGACTGGCGGCTGCTGCCGTCCAGCAAAGGAAAAAAACTGCACCATGCCTTTGATTCTTATCTCCCCCCCCCCTTCCCTTATAGGTTTCATTCATTCTTTCTCCTTTTTCTCCACCGTTGGTAATTGAAAGGAAGCTAGAGGTAGCCTCGTCTCTGGCCGTAGCCTCGTCTCTGGCCGTAGCCTCGTCTCTGGCCGTAGCCTCGTCTCTGGCCGTAGCCTCGTCTCTGGCCGCAGTCTCGTCTCTGGCAGCAGCCCTGAGGTCAGTGAATCTCTCACTCTGCTGTGCGAGTTATTCTGCTGAATGGGATGATAGGTTATGTGGATATGATGATTGCTATTGAAGTCGTTAGTGTAGCTCGATCTACTGACCGACTAATATATTCCTGCATTTAATATAACCTCTTGGCCGGCACTTTAAAAAAAAATGTTTTTTTACTTGTGATCACAGCTTTGTGTTTAAGCAAATGGAAATGGACAACGGCAGCGGGGTCTGGGAGTTGAACCTCCCACCCCTAATTCAGATCGTCATTAAAGAAAGCACCCTGGGGGCTGGAGGTGGACTTCAGTGTGTTGAATGCAGCAGAATCTTTAGTGTGTGAATGGAACCGCGAGGGGTCTTGGCTCACTTCCAAACTGAAGACAGGGAATATTTCAGATGGTGATGAAAAGGACCATGGTGGGTGCAGAAATGGGCAATTACGGAGTTTCCCTCAGGGTTTTTTTCCCTTTTTCTTTTTTTGTATTTTTTTTCTGTGTGTTTTTGTCCCGTGTGGCTCAGTTGATAGAGCATGGCGCTTGCAACGTCAGGGTTGTGAGTTCAATTCCCACAGAGGACCAGTGAATAAACACAACATTTATGCACTCAATACTGTAAGCCGCTTTGGATAAAAGCGTCTGCTAAATGACAAATGTATATGTGTGGTAAAAAAAATAACAAATAGGAAGGAATTTAATTAGTTGTCCTCTCCCTCAGTTCAAAATAATTATAATCTTGTGGAATGAAATGCACTTTTTTGTTTTTCTGTACAATGCATCAAGTCACTTTTTTTTTTTTTGTTACAATTTTAAGTCGTCCTCCAGAATAAATGCTTTCCCCACGGGTAAAAAATATATATATTTTTTTGTGATTCACATACTGTAACTGCATTTGCAGGAAATACTGTTTACCCAGTTTATTTTCAGGAAAATGTCATATGTTCATGGTTAGTTAACACATGATTGGACTGTCACGGACAGATCAGTCTATTTGTCTCTGTGGTTTATTACGATGTCAAGTTGCAGACACAGTAGCTGGCTGTCCCCGCTCTCCTCTCTTCTGTAGGTTAGTGCCATGCTCCCTCGCTATTTATGTATATGAGACACCTCTCTGGCTGTGTCCCAAATGGCACCCTATTCCCTATATAGTGCACTACTTTTGACCCGAGTCCATAGGGTACCATTTGGGAAGCAGCACTGCCTCTCGTTTTGCACACAACACGGCAGGAAGAGAAAGCAGCCAACAGTTTATTTATCCAGCCTGACAAAATTAGTACCTTCACGCTAAGCTGTCACTCGTTGACACCAACACAGATATTTCATGTGTATCTCCCTAGATCCATTTGCTGATTTTTAGATGAGCACGAGAGAGGCGCACACACACAGTACGTTACATTCACCAGGGTCATTCACAAACTTGGCACATCCATCCGTGTTTTTACTTTGTTTCGGTCGGCCACAGATGTAAATACCTCAACAATTTCCCAAGTCAACTGTGAGGAGAGGAGACTGCCGTCTCTTATCTGGCTAGCCGCTCAGCTAAAACACACGGCCCAATTAGTGGTAAATGGGGACTCGGGATCCTCCTTGCCTGTTCTGTTCAGCACTGCCTGCAGCTGATCAGGCTCCAGCCAAAAAGAAACAGCCGCTCTGCCCTTTTTTAATTGAATAAGTGTGAAGAAGGTAGAGGCTTCTTCTGTTTTTCTATCTCAAAGGAAAATAAAAATGCAATTTTCTTTGCCTCTGTAAATTCTTCCCTCTGTCCTCCACAAATTTGTGTGAACCAAGTGACGTGAAGAGAACGAGCATCTGTCGTAGAAATTATGCACTCATGATGTCATCAGAAAACACAAAGGAGCATATGTACAGGCATGGAATGTTAGACTGAACGTCCAATCGGTGCTCTAGCTGAAACAAGAAGCCCCTGAAGAGTTATGTGTCCGGGGTGGCCTCCTGCTGCTGTAAGATGCTCATCGCACCACAACCCTGTGGAGGTTGATCCTCATGGGGCCTGAGTCAGGCAGCACTGGTCCTCCCACCACCCAGCCCTGCTCTCTTCTACCAACGCCACCACCCAGCCCTGCTCCCCTCTCTACCAACACCACCCAGCCCTGCTCTCTTCTACCAACGCCACCACCCAGCCCTGCTCTCCTCTCTACCAACACCACCCAGCCCTGCTCCCCTCTCAACCAACACCACCCAGCCCTGCTCCCCTCTCTACCAACACTACCCAGCCCTGCTCCCCTCTCTACCAACACTACCCAGCCCTGCTCTCTTCTACCAACACTACCCAGCCCTGCTCTCTTCTACCAACACCACCCAGCCCTGCTCTCTTCTACCAACACCACCCAGCCCTGCTCTCTTCTACCAACACCACCCAGCCCTGCTCTCTTCTACCAACACCACCCAGCCCTGCTCTCTTCTACCAACACCACCCAGCCCTGCTCTCTTCTACCAACACCACCCAGCCCTGCTCTCTTCTACCAACACCACCCAGCCCTGCTCTCTTCTACCACCGCCCTGCTCTCTTCTACCACCGCCCTGCTCTCTTCTACCAACGCCACCACCCAGCCCTGCTCTCCTTCTCTCCCCCCTGGAGAGCCTCCATCTGTGGCCGGCCATGCGTGGGCGTCCTAGCTCGCCTGGCGCTGGCTGTGCCGCGGAAAGCGAGGGGAGAAAAAAATAGCTCTTCTCCGGTCGCATTAAAAGCATCATTGTCCTTGAGTGGGTGCATTTAGAGAAGAGGCGGGAAAATATGCTTAGCGTCTTGTTCAGCCCCTTGCCGACGGCTGGTCTCTGTGATCCACATAGTGTGAGGGATGTGGAGGGCTTTTGGCAGGCTCACTCCCACACAGCACAAGGCAGGCAGGCCAGATGGCCGGAGGCCTTGGGAAAGAGTCCAAGCAGAGGGACTCTAACAGATACCACACGCCCTGTTGACGGACAGGAGGTTGCAGCAAACCGACAGACGTCTCTTTGTGTGTTTAAGAGCAAGGACCGGAGCCACACACACACACACACACACACACACCTGTCCTCTCCACTGACGGCCCCTACCAGCCCTGGGCTCCCGATCTCATGAATCCCAATCAGGCGAGGTCATCGGAACCATAAATAATGCAAGCAGTCCCTGCTTCAGCCCCGCGCCACCTCCATTAGCCTGATAAACGAGCTACGTTGTCAGAGTCAGGAACCCGGCAAGATTTTGCTTAGCTGTGCCCTGCCATTCTCAACACGTCCCGATGATCTCAGGCCTCCAGCAAAGGCATGGCTTGTTTTAGCGACTGTCTGGACTGGTGTGTATGTGTGTTTACACCACTCAATTCTGGAAGCGCTAACAAATTGGTTTCGATAATAGGAATTTGGCATAGGCAACTTGTCTGTTATGAGTTATCCTGGCCAGTGTAGAACTGATCAGACAACTGTTCTGAACTAGCTACCATGCTTCTTGGTACCCATGGCAACATCTGAGGTGACACAGTGCCCGTTGGTGGAACAAGGCACCCCAATGGTGGAACAAGCTCCCTCACGACGCCAGGACAGCGGAGTCAATCACCACCTTCCGGAGACACCTGAAACCCCACCTCTTTAAGGAATACCTGGGATAGGATAAAGTAATCCTTCTAACCCCCCCCCCCCCCCCCCCCCCCCAAAAAAAAAGATTTAGATGCACTATTGTAAAGTGGTTGTTCCACTGGATATCTTAAGGTGAATGCACCAATTTTTAAGTCGCTCTGGATAAGAGCGTCTGCTAAATGACTTAAATGTTAAATGTTTACCCAGGGCCCCGTAGGGCCGAGAGGTGAGGTGGAGCCTTACGGAGCGAGCTGGAAATCCACTTGACCTAGCTGACCTCTGACTCTGTTCTACAAAAGTGTTGTTGAGCAGTTTACATTGGTCATTATGGATTTAAGTGAACACATATACTAACAAACCATTCTCTCTCTCCCCCTCTCTCCAGGTCACGGAGGGGCATGAGAGCCTTGTCCGAGGCCAGTGCCGTTGCTTGCCGGACCCAGTGCTGGTGACGGGGACATGGGCCTCTTCCTCAGGGCTTCCAGCACGACCCAGCTCAACACAAGCCAGAGCCTCAGCTACCAGCTGGTCCACCACCATCCAGACACCCACGGCAGCAGCAGCACCTCGAGTGACCCTGCCTCAGGCTTCAGCCTTCTCTCCGGCGCCACCACCCCCCTGCAGGCCCAGCACCCAGCACCGCAGCCGGTACACACACACACACACACACGACGTCGCTCACGTCACGACATTACAGCTTATGCTGTCATAGATTGTCACAGCTAATGTCTAGAGTTGGCAGACTGCAGAGGCAGCGCTGACCAGTCAGAAAGAATAGAGAATAGGATGGCAGTGTGTTGACAGATTGCCAGATTGGAGATAACACTGGGAGATTGCTGCTCCCGTTTTCACGATAAGGAGATGAGTCCCTGGAGGCCTAGGTGCTGCTAGCTGTAGCGTCACGTATGGGAGTGTCACCACCGTCTCTCCTCTCTGAGGCAAGCAACCTGGCAGACAGAACAATTACGGCTCGCTGCACCATCTGGCCATGCTGACGTCTGCCGTGGAACCAGACACACACACACACACACCGACCGTCAGGCAGTCCCTGGGTGTAAGGAAAGGACTGTCTCTCTCACACATACAGGAGTAGAGCATATCTCACCCACTGGCGTGTTCATGGCAGAGCTTTAGAAGCCACTGGCGTGTTCATGGCAGAGCTTTAGAAGCCACAAGGGTGGGATGTAGGGAGGAGGAGAGGTTAAGGGTTTATAGTGATGCTTTATTACACAATTGGGAGATTTTTGTCATTGAGGAAACTTCATTGATCTGTTTAGTACAAATAGCTTCTGCTGAAACGGTAGCCTCGGGGAGGGCAGGCAGTGGCTGAGGTTGACCAAAGGAACCGTGTCGTGTGTTGTCCATCTCTCTGCTCTCTAGGTCTCGAGCTCTTGTAGACGAACCTCCAAGTAGCTTTCTCTAATGAGAATGTCGTCTGATACTGTCACTGTAAAGGAGACTAGCGCCACTATGAGAGGTCTGGAGACTGAGGAGAGCCACAATGCCAGTGCCACACCGACACCAGCGGGGGGAGAAGAGCCAAGCCTGACCAAGACAGATTGCAGGGAGCAGGCAGAGACCCAGCCAAAGGCCCAACCTCAGACCCAGCTCCAACCACAGAGGTCAGATGAGAGCTGCTGTCAAGACAAGAAAGAAACTCAGGTAAACCTCTCATTACAGAGCAGGGTTGTATCTCTTCCCTGCGTCCCACACCATCCCTACCAGTCAGCCTTTTCCCACTGCTTTCAACCCTTTCCCACTGCTTTCAACCCTTACCCCCCCTAATCAACCTTCTACCCACACAATTTCCGTATGATAGTATGGCATGTCAGTTGAAGGGGTGTTATGTACCAGGGGACTACATACCACTGAAGGTATATTCAGCTAGAAACGGGGCTACTGAGACAGGTAGGGGTTTGGTGTATCGGTGGGCAGAGCAGGGAGAAATAATTGCTTTCCGATACAGCACAGGCTCAGAAGCCCAGGGGAGTCTCTGGCAAAGCACAACCAATCAATTGTCAGATAATTGAGTTATGAGAATCTGCAGAAGCGGTATACCTCAAAATCACTACTCAGTTATTATATGCTTCAAGGTTAAGGTAGTGGAGGTTTCTGTATGGCGGGTAGGTTATTTCCTCCTCCCCCCCCCGGACATGTAGCGTGTGAACAGCTAGGCTAGTCTCCCTTGATGCTGTGACATTTCCCTCATGCTTTCTCCCTTTCTGAAGAGTCTTGATCCTGCTTATGTCGGCTCGTTTTCCTTTTCATATCTGTCGGCAGCGCTAGTTTACTGTCAACCTGGCTGCATCTGTAAAGGTGGTTTATACAGTATTACAGCAGTCAGAGGAGAGCTGCATCTGTAAAGGTGGTTTATACAGTATTACAGCAGTCAGAGGAGAGCGCTGTCACGGTGCAGCAGTCAGAGGAGAGCTGCATCTGAAATGGCACCACATAGGACTCTGGTCAAAAGTAGTGCACATTATAGGGAATGGGGTGCCATTTCAGTTGTCTCTTAGCCTGGCTAGCCCCCCTTGAACATTACTAAAGGCAGTCAGAGAGTCCAGGTCTAAAGGCAGTCAGAGAGCGAAGAGCTGTAAGGAAATGGAAAGGCCAGAAGCCCTGCAGTCTGTCTGCCGAGGAGAGCTAGGCAAGATGGGAAAAGCTGATCATCTCTTAGCTCAAATCCCAGCTTATCCACAAATGTCTCCTGTGTCACCCCTAGGAGGATGGGGAGGGGAGGTGGAACGAATGTCTTTGTCGCCATCTGTCTCCTCCACTTTGCAGATCGAGATGCATCACTGCACACATGGTGGTGTTTTAGACGTGTGCAGGAGAGAGCGGTTATGTTGCCGTTCCCTGCGACCATCCCTCCGAATCTAGAATTCACAGTAGAATGGAGGCCAAGGCGTGCTCTCTTTCCAAATCCTCTACTGCAGTCACTTATTTAGCCTTGGGTGTAATGTAGCCTGATGCATTAGGGCTAACAAATATAAATGTTATTGTGCATTAACCATTAATAAACAAGGTAGAATCTGTTGGACATTTAGGCAAAAGAAAAGATTGTAAAAAAGAATAACCCTTTGTGTAGGGATGGTTTTAGTAGCAGATTCCTGTATTCTTTAGTAATTTCACTTAGTCCTCCTCAGTCAGTTTGTTGTTAAGGGGATTCATCCCAGGACTTAGACAATGAGACCCTTGTCTTATGGTCCATTTTGTCTCATTGCCTACTGTGCAGCAGCAGACATCGGAACAGACAGGAAAAAGGCCCAAGGTACAGGAGGCATGTCTAAGTGTTTGCTTGACGAACCCCATCATCCAGTAGTTGACAATGAATTGTTGTTTCCCTTTCATTTACACACTGCCTGCATTTTTGAAATGTCTGGGGGTTTTTTTAAAATTATTTTTATTTTGAAAGCAACGCATTTTTTGAGTGAATTATATTTTCGTTGCTTGTTTTTTTTGTGTGTAGTTTTCAGTTATTCAAGTGCAAATTTTCAATTTGAATGCATCAAACAGGACGAGTGATCTGACCAGTTTATGGTTAACCTAGGTGACAGTGTGCATGGCGTCTTCTCGAGCTTGGAAAACTCTACCCGTAAGTGGGTTGCTATGCCAGTGTGTGCTGTGCTTGCACGGGAGTTCTGGGTTTCTTTTCCTCCCTCGACGCGTTTGGTTTGTGGTTTGTTTTTAAACTCTACCTGCACAATCTCTTTGTCCCATCCTGACTCTGTTCTTAACCCTCACCACTCTCCAATCCCCAGTCTAACTCAAAGTTAAAGTTAGTTCGAAGCCTGGCTGTTTGCGAAGAGTCCTCTCCTCCTCCTATTGCCACTGATCTGCCTCAAGAACATCAGGTAACCACCACCCTCCTATGACAATTCTCAAGCCCTCCTCCTCCCCCTGAACCATCATCTGGTGTTTAACCATCATTTCATTGCATATGTATACCCTTCAAGTGCATCTCTTCTAATAGAGTAATATCAAGAGGTTCGTAAGAAATTCCTCTGGTTGGTTGCCGCTCTCCACTAACCATTCCCCCTTTTTAGTCATCTTCAGCCTCCAGAACTGTAGTGTCCCAACAAAAACTTGAGAATCATTTATTTTAATAACATAAATTCTGGCAAGCAAAAAAAAGTTGATTATTGAAGTACCTAACTAGATTCATATTTTTGTTTAGTCTCAGCTGAGGTCTAGATTCAAAAATGTATTTTGTTTAACACAATCTGAAATTAACACAAAGTAACGCTAGGATTAGCCTATTAAAATAAATCATTTTAATCCGACAGAATGAGTTAAAATCTGTTAAATTGGTTGAAGCCAGGCTTCTGTTTAACACTCATTCCAAAGAAGTAAAGAGTGTATTTTTGTTCAGATGGTTTACTGTAGAAAAAGATTCAATCTAGATCATCATGGAAACTCAACTGTGTGAATGAATTAAACAAACGGCAGTTAGAATATCTCACACCGCATGAAATAATATATATGGTAGGGTGTCAAACGAAGACTCCTTCAGTCAGATACTCGGCAGCTTGTCACACTAAAGGCGTCAGTATGCTTCAGTTCGGATGGCGGCTAGCTGCCGTCGGCTAAGCTAACCGAACGAGTGTGCTCGCATACTCCCTTAAAAGACCTTCGCTTGAAAAAAGCAGTAGTAGTACCGTTTTGTCCATTTTGAGACGCCGTAGCCAGTATACGGTTCCTCAAAATAGTCCGAATTAATCTGAGATAACCCTAGAAATCTGTCACTAATTTTGACGTTTTTGCCGAGATCTTAGTTGCGCAATTTATATCTTACAAAGACGTTTGGTGCAGTTTTCTCAATGAACAAATGTGCATGTAAACGAGTCGTCTCTCATTGAATGACGAAAAATACTTTAGTCAACAGTAAGGATTCTTCAATAATCACCGAAGGGGCCTAGACTTAGGCTTGCCTCTAGAAGAAATGTGTGCCCTCACCAAAGTCTGAAATGAACAAAAATGTCACAATGTTATAATATATTGCACAAACTCCTCCAAACTGTTTTGGCTGGAAAGCAAGTGGACACCTTAAGACTCCTTAAGTCATATTTTTACTCTTGAACTGTTGAGTGATAGAGATTTCCTTTCCTGGAATTTATTTTATCACTCTATTCACAATCCCTCGCTTTCACTCAGTCTGTGCTGCACCAAAGCCCTGCTAGCGAACTTCATCTCTTCCAGGGTAGTACTTTTCACAGGGGTGGAGCAAAACAATTCACCATTCTTCCATTTTAAACATTGCAGCCTTCCTTTCCTCCTGCATTAAAGAAAAAAAACACTTGCCTGTCCCTGGGCGTCATGTTGTATGCTTGTTCTACTTTAGTATTGACTTTGAAAGACGAAAGGGAAGTCATTCTTTCTGCTTCAGATTCTTAATCAATGAGATGGCGTTGGAGGGAAACACCTGCTTGGTTTCTAGATACTCTGTAGGGTGTGAATTAGGAGGAGGGAAACACCTGCTTGGTTTCTAGATACTCTGTAGGGTGTGAATGAGGAGGAGGGAAACACCTGCTCGGTTTCTAGATACTCTGTAGGGTGTGAATGAGGAGGAGGGAAACACCTGCTTGGTTTCTAGATACTCTGTAGGGTGTGAATGAGGAGGAGGGGGAGGGAAAACACCTGCTCGGTTTCTAGATACTCTGTAGGGTGTGAATGAGGAGGGAAACACCTTCTCGGTTTCTAGATTCTCTGTAGGGTGTGAATGAGGAGGAGGGAAACACCTGCTTGGTTTCTAGATACTCTGTAGGGTGTGAATGAGAAGGGAAACACCTGCTTGGTTTCTAGATACTCTGTAGGGTGTGAATGAGGAGGAGTGAAACACCTGCTTGGTTTGTAGATACTCTGTAGGGTGTGAATGAGGAGGAGGGAAACACCTGCTCGGTTTCTAGATACTCTGTAGGGTGTGAATGAGGAGGGAAACACCTGCTCGGTTTGTAGATACTCTGTAGGGTGTGAATGAGAAGGGAAAACACCTGCTCGGTTTCTAGATACTCTGTAGGGTGTGAATGCTCAAGACCATAGCATTAAACTGACAACCCCTAATACCCATGGCTTTTCCAACCAGCCACAGAATCTGTGAATTTGGGAAGGTGGGGGCTGTCATTGTCCTGATGGATAGCAAGCTGCTGAGAAAAGAGAACACCTGATCCCGTTTTCTGCTTCATAAAAGGCGACTACAACAGTCTTGTCTTTATTTTGCAGGAGGAAATTGAGATCCAGCTCACCCAATCGTTTGACAAAGAGGAGTGGGCGTCATCGCCCATCAAGAATGATGTGGACCAAGATAAAGGAGTGGAGAAGCTGCTGGAGAAGACTGAAAGGATGCCCAGGAAGATGCTGTCCAGAGGTAGACATCGTCTGCCTCCCCTGGTCAAAACAAGTGCACTATATACAGAATAAGTTTCCATTTGGGACATATCCATTGTGTGTGGGTAGGCACTAGGCACCTACTATGGTCAGTAACCAGAGGTTTCTCAGAGGTTGTGAAGTTTCTTCAAATTTAAGAAAATAAGAGGTCTGAAGGACCCAATTATGCTTCTGTAAAAGTGAAAACGCAATTGATGGTCTATGTCCTGCAAGCTTAGCCTACATTTTTCCCCCAAGTGTTTTTTTCTCATTAAGTACTCGATTTAACTTTTGCAAAGTTTCTGTGAAATGAGGAGACACAATAGAAAAGTTAGTAATCAATGCCTTTTTCTCCTCCCTCCAGATTCCAGTCAGGAATACACAGACTCTACCGGGATCGATGTCCATGAGTTCTTAGTAAACACGCTGAAAAACAACCCCAGGTGTGTAGACATGCCAGCCATTTAGAAACCTTTTGTCTGCATCCACAAGCCCAGCTGAGCTGTTCTTTCACTGGTGATTTTAAGCAAACATTCTTTCACTAAAAGGTTACATTTTGAACATTTGGCTTCTTCATTAGTCGATTTACTAATTGCAGTTTCTGTCATACCCTGAGGTAATGAGATGAGTGCTGAAATTACTGAACGGACACCAAACTAATTCTCTCCATGTTCAATCCATTATATTCACAGGGACAGAATGATGCTTCTGAAGTTGGAACAGGACATTCTTGACTTTATCAGTAATAATGAGTGAGTAGTTCAGCTGAGTAATTTTTTTGTTGTTGGTGCATTTCAACTGAATTTGAGTGAGTTGAGTCTCATGTCTTGATTTCTTGGGAGGTTTAATTTCAACAGAATAATCTGTTTCTAGTCATTTATTAAGCCCATGCATAATTTCGTGTAATGTCACTTCCTGCTAATGACATTTCACTCTGGGCTATGTTGGACCGTTTTGCCCAGAACGACACTTCCTAATTGTCCTGTAATTTCTCTGAGTTATTGATATGATCCAATGTCCTCTCCTCCCATTCTTTCTCACTCTCCTCTCCCTCCTACAACCTCCTCGGTCCTCTCTCCCTCCTCCCTCCTACAACCTCTCCTACCCCAGAAGCCAGAAGAGAAAGTTCCCTCCGATGACCTCCTACCACAGAATGCTGCTGCACCGCGTTGCAGCCTACTTCGGCCTAGACCACAATGTCGACCAAACCGGGAAATCTGTAATCATCAACAAAACTAGCAATACGAGAATGTGAGTAATCTCCCTTTCTGCCACAACCAATAATTCAATTTCTCAGCCTTACTCTAATTCAAACTGCTTAGGCTGCAGAAATGACTGTCTCCGTATCTTCTGCCGAGGGAAAACAGATTTTTCTTTGCGACCCCTGAAATTAGTTTTTGGGGAAACTTAATTATCTGAGTTTTCAATATTGCAGTGAGGAAGGTAGGGAGGAGGAGAGTAATGTTGTTAGAGGCGGAAGGGAGATGGTGTAAACATGTCGGGTATCTTAGAAGCCCTACCACAACTCCCGTTTTCATTGTTATTTTCTCTGCTCTCCCTCCCCTTTTCTCCATCTCTCTCTCTTTCTGCTGCTACGCTCTTTCTCTCTCTCTATATATATATCTCTTTGTGTAGACCTGATCAGAAGTTTTCAGAACACATCAAAGATGACAAAACTGACGACTTCCAAAAGCGGTACATTCTCAAAAGGGACAACTCGGGCTCAGACAAAGATGACAATATGGTAAGAGTCGTTTAATGTAAGCCGCTCCAGATCTATACTAGGACGCATTATGATCAATTAACTTCCAAGAAAAAAGTTACAATTTGAAAATAAATAATTTGATCTTCACCATGAAAACCAAAGCCAGTAAAGTTCTGAAAAGACATAAACCCACTGAAAAATGGATGTTCCTCTGCACAAAGCAGTAGTCAATGGCATTGGTGTTTAGTTCAGTATTTCCTAGAGTAAATTCCCTAAGCCCTTTGTTGGTGTTAACAAACCATAGTGCTAAATGAGTGTTGATGTGTCTAGATTTTGGTCCAAAATCATAGTGTTGACATGTCTAGATGTTGGGCTGATGGGTCTAGGTGCTAAGCTGGGTGCTGATGGGTCTAGGTGCTAAGCTGGGTGCTGATGGGTCTAGGTGCTAAGCTGGGTGCTGATGGGTCTAGGTGCTAAACTGGGTGTTGATGTGTTAGTGCTAAGCTGGGTGCTGATGGGTCTAGATGTTAGTGATAAACTGGGTGTTGTTGTGTCTAGATGCGGATGAGACTGAAGGAAGACAGGAGGAGTAAGTCTATAGAGGAACGAGAGGAGGAGTACCAGAGGGCCAGAGACAGGATATTCGCTCAAGATGTAAGAACCCTCCTTCAATATTAATTTAATAGCTTTTAAATGCAGATTGTGAGAGTTTGATTCAATATAAACAAGTAGGTAACGTAACTTATTTTATTACAGGGTCCAGATGGCTTTCCTCTTGAAAAAAGAATACAGGAGGATGATGCCTGTAACAGCACACAGCAAAGACGGCAAATCTTTAGGTCATTATCTCTCAACATAACATAGCCATGACACTTTCCCCATCTCGTACTCTCTGCTATGAAGGTCCTTAATAGCATAGAATGTTCCTGTTTCTTATAATAGCTAATACATGTATATTCCCATAACATTTAAAATGGATCCTTCCTCAGGTTAAAAGATGGCCGCTCGGCCAACAGTCGCCAGAGCAGCTCTGAGAACGAGCCCAAGAACTCTGAACCCCGGCCGTGGAGCAGCACTGACTCGGACAGCTCAAATCGTAACCTGAGGCCAGCCATGACCAAAGCAAGCAGCTTCAGCGGCATCTCTGTCCTCATCAGGGGAGACAGCTCAGGCAGCAGCAAGAGCATGGGTCGCCTCTCTAAGACTGGTAAATAGCCTCCCCTTCCACCATCAACTAGCCTGGTTAAACCAGACTGAATGCCACATTCCATGGTGAGTGCAGAGCTCAGTCTGGTTTAACCAGGCTAAACATCAACTACAGTTCACTTCACCACAGTTCAAGTCTCCACCCATATATTCGGACTCTGACAATCAGCAGTGCAGCACATGTCACAGCCATAAAAATAGATTGAATAGAAAGGGTGTCATAATGGGTGGACTGGCAGCCATTTTGAGTGTACCCATGCCAGGAAGTAAAATCAGAAAGTGAATGCTTAAATCTGTGATTTGTTTAGTCAACTTAACTGACACTACAAAAAATACATTCAATTGCATGAGCCTCACCAGTTAGCATCATTTGAATGAACATTCTACATTACCATGGCAATCCAGCATCAGTTGATAGACATTCCAAAATACCATGGCAATTATTGCATCACAATACCAGGCAGACATTGCAAGTGTATCAATGAGTTTACCAGTCAAATTGCTAGTGTTAGAGCTTCCAAGCCTGTTTTATTCAGTCTATTTATATGGTCACAACCATAGAATTAACAATTTAGTTATTTAGAGTGCGTTCCTAAATGTAATTTTAGTTATCTACTCCTATTTCAGAGCACACTCGTTTGAGTATGCCAGAGTGCAGAAAAACACATTAATTTTCAAACGCGCAACACTCGTTGAATGGGACAAATGTCAGTAAAGTCAGGCAAAAAAACGGAATTAAATTGTTGCTACCAGCACAGTCACTAACGTGATAGATTTGAAAAAAGTAACCAGCACTGCTAGGGCAAGTGAAATGGTCAGTGATGTGTTCTCTCATTTGTGTCTGGAAGTAGGTAGCAAGCTAGCCAACTTTAGCCAGCTAGCTTGGGCTGCCGTTGTGAGGTCAGAACGCTCGGATCAACCTTACTTCTCAGCCAGAGCATCCAGTGTGCACTGTGAACGCACCGAGAGCAAAACGCTCCAAATTTACGAACGGCCGAGTGAGCACTCTGACACAGTCGAGGCAATTTACGAGCGTACCCTTAATAGGATCTCTATGGTAACAACCATGGACATCCTATTAAATTACTGGAGGGCCTATGACATAAACCCTCAAAGTTCCAGAATGAGGTAAAAATGGCAGCCATAATGATCAGGGAGAATTACAAACAATTCTAATTGGAATGAATGGCAGTAGAGGCATAATGCTGATTTTACTTATGCAGGGAATTAAAAGTAAGACGTGATATATTAGAAATTGTGTAGTATTGTCAATGAAAAATATTGTCATTATAAATAGTTTAAAGGTTTTAAAATAATTTTCTGTATAAATATCCTCTAAAATATGTCAACGGACCATAAATGTCAAAATGTTGATTTTTCTTGGGAAGCGGAGTTCCACAAAGTGCTATTTTATGATACAATATCTGTACTTGTTGAATTTGCAACTTCTGTAAGCCCTATCAACTGATCTCAGCCTGTGGATGGCGGTGGATTGGAATGTTGGTGTATTTGCAGTTAATTTGAACAATTTGTGCAATCGTTCCACTTAAACTGTCAGTCTAGCTAGCAAACCATAAACTGTAGAAAAATTCTTGAAATTCATTATTTTACATGATCTTATCACAGCACCATTGTCTCACGTCAGATGGACTCACTCCTACGTCACGCTTGTCCCTCAACCGATCTGTCTTGTAGGGCGTGGAACTCATCTCAACATTTTGATTTTACTCATCCGCCGAACGCTAGTTCCTAATTCAGAAAATCACTTGGCTCTCGGTAGCAATGAAGCACTGGCTACTACGGCAAACCATGCTCAATCAGCTGAGCAAACTTGCTCCAGCTAGCAGCCTCGTGCAAGCTTGTTTGGATGGCCATACCGTACCTAGTTTGCCAGCTTGCTGATAAAGTTATACGGCACTAAAACTATGGGACTGTTCTCAGAAAGCAGCCTGTATCTGACACTGACAGCTGGCACTGTGCCTCGCTATTTTGTAACATTTGGTCAACGTGATGACATTGCAGAGAGCAGTCAGTTGTGCTGTACAGCTCGGCGCACTAATCACAGCAGAACAGATGTCATAAACTAATTTGTGCATTAGCTACAACTTCACTGCGCTAGCTAGCTAGAGGGAGTATTCAGCATTGAGTGTGTGAACTGGCGTTGTTAGCATCCTTGCCTTTCATATGGATTGATTTGAGACTGGTTCTGCCAGCAAGCAGACACTAGCTAGCTAATGTGTTAGTTGGCACATTTTCGTGCATATTTTAGAATTTCATAAATACTGATCCTACCACCACAAAACACCCTAGCTAGATGTAGAATTAGGTAGTGCAGACTTCCTCGGGGGGGAAAGTATATTAGTTACAGGTTTGTTGGTAAGATTACCTCTCTTTTGAGGATGAAAGGGGGTTCAGTGAACAATGTCACCTTGGTAATACAACCACCTTGGTAACATTTTTGAATGTTAGTACAGCATATTGTAGCCAGACTTCCTTTTAACCATGCGATGCGTGTTTGCTAGTTAGCGCGATGCCCGTCTGCACTGATATCTGACATGAGACAATGATCACAGCACTGGCAAAACCATGATGGACAAATGGCTGGCCTTTATCTCATAATAAGAAGATTCATGTCTATTCTAGTGATCTATTTCTATGGTCACAACGCCCTGTCCATTAGAGGAGTGTCCAATCAGGAGCCGTTTGACAAAAGCTTTGAACTGTCACAGTCCCTATGACTACTCTGCCAGGTGAAATGGGTGCCTCACTATGTGGTTGTATTCTCAAACAGATGCCGACAGACGAGGAGAACCAAGCCATCCATTCTTAATCTCCTCCCGTCTGCCTGCATTGACGGGATGTTTATTTATTAGTTTCATTTTATTAGATCAGACATTGACGGAGCACTTTTCTTTGCTATTTGGCAACCTGAGATTGATGCAGGTTTTTCTTAGTGCATTGTCACGCCTTGCTCGCACTTAACATACCACTCACACATGTTCCCAAGACGGTGTCTATTTTTTACATAGTGTGCTTTCTAATGCTTGCCTTTTCAGCATGCTTTCCCTCCAATTATATTGGCCACTCCTCGTCTCTCATTGTATTAGAAATAATTTGGTATCGCGAGTGTGAATTCATTGGTTATTACATTCAGAGCCCCATCTCAAACATCTTCAGTTTGATAGGTGATCTAGCTAACTGTTTCAACAAAGCAGGACTTAAGCAGTTCTACATTTTCCTGTCATTCCTTTAAACCACACGTGTTATGGTAATATTCTATCAGTGGGTTGGTGTTGTTTTTAGAATTGTAGTAGAACGTCTTAGTCAATTATGTTTTATTCTGTTTAATGTCTTAATGAACTAATAATCTATGTTCTAGAATCTATTCATTTCTTAGTTTTCTGCTCACCATGGACATGGTGGTGGTGCTTGGACAGTCAAGTGAATAGCAAAACAATGTGAATAGCTAAATGAAGACATTAATCAAGGAATTAATTAACTGGCCAGTTAGTTGTTGATATCATTATCCTCTTTCTATTTTATGACAGCATTACTCCCACAGGTAATTAGAATAGATAATTGGCTATGTAGGTTTGGAGATTCAAACCTGACCTTTCGAAGTAGTGCCTACCTTTTTTAATAAAGATAATTTCTACTTAGGTCAACAAATGAAGGTATTTATGGCCTCACCTAATGATGTATGATACAGTAATATGTGATTTGTGTGAGCCAGACTACTATAAATACCCGATGAATTCAAGCCGCGTCTCCTCCAATAGATACCATCAGTAACATGGCCTTACTGCCTTGCTCCTGTGACCCTTGGAGAGCATCTTATGACTCTCCCCATCCATCCCCACATAACCACTCTGAGCATGGTGTCTGTAGGTTAAGGCTTTCCTTCTCACTCCTTCCTTCCTTAGGTTCTGAGTCTTCGGGTAGTGTAGGGTCCTCCACGGGTTCGCTCTCTCGCTCCCAGCCAACCCACCCTGTCCCGGCTCTAACCAAGGCTGGCTACTCCCACAACCACTCTGCCCTTCCCTGCCCAGCGGCCTACCCAGCTGTCTGCGCTAGTAGTACTGTGGTCTATGAGGCGGGAGGCAGGAGCGTGGCACCGCCAGCGAACACAGCTAACACTAGCTACTATTTGCTTCCTCTGGAAGCCACAGGGATACCGCCAGGGAGTGTCCTGGTCAACCCACACACAGGTTGGTAACCTAACCCTACCTACCAGGTTTAGTTAAAGTACAGGGGCTTGCCATGGGGGGGATGCAAAATGTGTCTTGTGTTTGTATCCTGTCATTGGGTTTCTTTCACAAACTGTTAACTTCTTTCAAATTAACACGACTCAGACTCACACAACTTGCTGCTTATTCCCCCACTGCTTTGTTCTTGTAGTGTTGAGGGAGGGAGGGGGGGAGAGGGGGAACTATAACTTCTGATGGTGGCGTGTGTTGTCTTCCTGCAAGCAGCAAAGTGTTGGAACACAACAGTAGAACACAGAACACCAGGCGTCCTTCATTCATTATTTCTGATGTATTTGAGTTGTGATGCTGCTGAGTCTCTTGGGGGAGGTGATAATTACAAGTTGCTTTAACTGCCCTTTAAAAAGTAAACCCAACCGACAGATTGCGTATCGCTTTTCCTCAAATTATTCCGAATTGACTTAGGAGTCACTGTCTAATGACGCGGCTTGCATGCAAATGAGAATCTGTGTCTCTGCCTCCCACAAATGAGGAGGCAACGGAAGCACTTTGAAAAACGATGGCTGTCTCGCAAGATCAATATACTCTGACTTTGGTCAAAACAAATTCCCCAAAGTGTTGCTGAGACACGGGATAATGAAGCCACACTGTACAGTGTTATTGGATAGAGAGAAAATGGATAGTGGGTGAGTCGAAGCTTTGATGTATAATGTATTCCTCTTCACTCTGCTGGTTCAATGGCCATCCTAGAGAATGTTGCTTCTTAAATATGCATGGGACTGGCTGATAAGCCCGGGTATATGGCGCTGGCACTAATATGTTTTTCGAGAGCCATTAAGGGCTGTGCAATTGCTTATTGACCTTTCCTAAGGAGTTGGAAAATGGGGAATTCTTGTGTAGAACCCAGAGAATTCATTTTGCCACCTGATAGTTAACTCGGAGTTATTTTAAGGGTCATCAGACGGTCTTTTGGGCATTGAACGTGGGAAAAAATCGAGAGAACCCTCCCTCTCTCTCCGCAAGTCGTCCAGGTCTTTAGGCAGCGAAGCATCCCCAAACCATCACACTACCACCACTATGCTTGGCCGTTGGTATGAGGTTCTTACTGTGGAAAGCATTGTTTGGTTTTCGCCAGGTGACCATGTCATCCAAAAAGGTATACTTTTGACTCATCTGTCTATAGAACGTTCTTCCAAGAGTCTTGATGATCATCCAGGTTCTTCCGTAACGAGATGGATCCCATTTTATGTCTGGCGAAAACAAAACACTGCATTCCACAGTAAGAACCTCATACCAATGGTCAAGCGTGATGGTTTGGGGATGCTTTGCTGCCTCAGGACCTGGACAACTTGCCTTAATAGAAAGAACCATGAATTCTGTATCAGAGAATTCAGAGAATTCTACAGGAAAATGTCAGGCCATCCATCTGTAAGCTGAAGCACAGATGAGTCATGCAGCAAGACAATCCAAAACACACACAACAACAAAAAAATACAATCAAGTCGACATGAAAATGGTCAACAAATTTGAAGTTTTGAAATGGCCTTGTCAAAGTCCAGACCTAATCCCAATTGAGATGTTCTGGCAGGACTTAAAACAAGCAGTTCATGCTTGAAAACCAACAAATGTCGCTGAGTTAAACCAGTTCTCCATGGAAGAGTGGGCCGAAATTCCTCCACAGCGAAGTGAGAGACTGATTAACAACAGGAAGCATTTGGTTGGAGTCATTGCAGCTAAAAGTGGCAAAACCAGTTGAGTGTAAGGGGGCAATTCATTTTTCACACAGGAGAATTGGGTTTTGCTTAACTTTGTTAATCACATTTATAAAAATGTTATTTGTAAACTCAGGTTCCCTTTATCTAATATATTAGTTTTTTGTTGAAGAGCTGATAACATTCAATATCAAAAATAGAAAAAATCAGAAAGGGGGCAAAGACTTTTCCACGGCCGTGTTTGTCTGTGTGAACCCTTGTCCCTATGATAATGTCTATAACCAACCGGTGCTTGTCCCTATGATAATGTCTATAACCAACCGGTGCTTCAGTAGACGTGTGTAGAATACAAATGTAAAGAAAAACCAGCCTGTTGTAATGTAATACACTGGAACTGGGTGTCTCTGGATTTCTCCGTGGCACTAACCTCTTTTCTGCACAAAAAAATACCTTCTTAAAAGGATATTCGGCATTCAGAGCCAGCCTATTTCAGTGAACCACAGAGAAATGCATTGATGCTTTCATCAAGTAGCAGCTCAGGGAAATTCACTGGAGCATAAGGCATTTTTCACCAGAGATTTTGAAATAAGCCCTTGGAAAAAATGTGTCATTCTCCACGTGAAGTGCCTCCTCCACACAACATTCTTAGTATTTTTCCTGCTCATGCAAAGGTGAACGTTTATTATAAATATTTACTCACTAGGCTGTGTGAATTCATAAATAGGATATGTAAATGAAGCCCTCTAGATACTCTGCTGTCTTCAGCTGCTGTAAGGATGATGATAGCCTTTACGTTTCTGGATACCTAGCAATTTGGCAAAGCGTTGACGTTATCGATTAAATGTTGATCATGGGGCCAGTGTCGATGATGATAATGTTGAAAATATTCATTATTATATTGATGTGATTTATGGAGATGGAAAGTGTTGCTTGATAGTGTTGATGATAATGCTGAAAATAATGATTGTGTTTTATAGAGATGCTAGTTTTGGTGGTTTTCCAGTGTGTTTTCAGCCCTGCCCTTCTCTCTCGCTGCAGGACAGCCGTTTGTGAACCCGGATGGCAGTGCTGTGGTGTACAACCCCAACCACGGCATGGCTCCTCAGCATCATAATCAGCAGGGCAGGACCCAGCAGCCCATGCCCACTCCTCCGCACTTGCCTGGCCAGCACCAGCCCACCAATCACAACCACGTCCTCGCACAGGTCCGCTAACACCCTTCAGCAGGCCACTGAATTGAATTTGAATTAAGTGAAATAGAACCCCTAGGAGTAAATGTATATGTCACAGGCTTACTCATAACATCTACTATACACCACATTCACATTACAAACAGTGCTTGTACAGTCTGAGAGCAGGGGAAAGTAGGAAGTGAACTGATGCACATGCTCAGTTCTTACACAGACATTCTAAACCACCCTGAAGATTGACATGGCCCCCATTTCAAAACATTACCATGACAGCTCATGGGGGTGGTTGTCATTCGTACGGTGTTATTCGTTGAGGAAACTTTGCAAACTTTCTCCTTAGTCGCCACCCCTGTCAGAGGAAATGAATTGAGTTCAGAGTGTCAGCTAAACCCTGTGACCACTGGTGCAGCACACAGCCCAAACCGTAATCATTAGCGTTTATACAGGCCCTGAGTGGTAAGAATAGCGATCTCTAATAGCAAGATCCTCAACACAACCTGTCATGGAGAGCCCCTTTAAAAAACATTTTACAAAAAAAACAGAGCCGGAAGGCTTGACCTTCATTAGTGAAAATGGAAGGGCAGGAAATTGACTTGATCTCTGATAGTGTGGGTGCACTACCCAGGGGTCGGACAAGGATGCCTCCCCGCCCTCCCCATGGTGAAGCAGCAACGCCCCTTCCTAATAAAGACATCATTCCAAACCAGGGGGGGGGGGGGCTGATGAGAGGATATTTGTTTTTTAACAAAGAGCTGTCCCATTGCTTTCATATCAATAGATTTTCACCAGTTGGCCTTAGTAGAGGATGGAGGATATCCATGGTCATCTATTGACTGAGGTTAATTCACTTCATTACTGTTGGATTCCCCCATGTGTAGTTGGATTCCCACCTGAGCTAGCGCTGATTCACTCTGTTTACTAATATACTGTTCCTCTATTGTTTGAGATGACGATACTTTCTCCGCTTGTGACGTCTGCGATCTCTGCCTAATGTCTGACTAAACCCAACGCCCTCTACCTCTTCTCCTCTTCTCTACTTCTCTCATCTACCTCTTCTTCTCTTCTCTACTTCTCTCATCTACCTCTTCTTCTCCTCTGCTGTTTTTCCTCACCTCTGTCTGTTCTGTCCCTTCCTCAGCCGGTCCGGCCCCTCCAGCCCACTGCTCAGCCTGTCCAGTACTCGTCTGTCTCTTACCCATCTCAGCTCCTCTCCGTCTCCCCTGACCAACTATACACTGTGGTATTTTACTCTTCTCCTCTTCCCTCTTCGGGTTAAAAAAAAAAGCTGTGAATAAAACTTTTGTAAATGAGTAGTGAACTTATGCTACTGAAAGAATACACACAAGGATGGAATTTAGCAAAAGTTCCTGAAGTTATATTCACTAGTCTCAGGCATTGCTTAGCATTACTTCTCAAGGCTAGTCAATGTTTCCCCCCCCCCCCCCCCCCCCCCCCCCCCCCCCCCCCCCCCCCTTGTAATTGCTGATCAAACCGCCTGTGTTGCGAGCATTGCAAAATAAGTGTTCACGTTATTCAATAATTTTATCTAATCTTCTGGTGCGCGTCGACGGGCGTCAGTCTAGCCAGGCTAGGAGCATACTAATCCACGTGGGTTATTGAAATATGAAAGAGGTCCACACTCCAGTCCAGTTGGTAGCGCTAATGCACCTTAGTTGGTTGACAACTGCCATATAAAGTCCACAGAAGACGATGAGAGATTAACCATGTAAATGTAAACCAAAGAAAACTAACTAAAAAAACAACTAGGTTTCCTCTTATCTGTGGATTAATTGTCGAGAACACACCATTTTTTGTGAATCAAAAGGGGTCAAAGTTCCAGCAACAAAAAAGGACCATATGCATTTCAGGTAAAATAATAATCCAATGTTTATTTTCCAGGACAAATTCGCTAGCAACCGCAAGCTAGTTAAATGTCCATGAATGTTTCATGTGTGTTTGGACCTGTCCATGAATTAATATAGTTAGTTGGTTTGATCATTTTCGCATCTGGTGGTGATAGACAAAATCTCACGTGGACCGACGTACGGAGGCGTTTTGGTCAGCATGTTAATTAGACTTAATTAATATGCCAATTAATGATGAATTGAATCAGTTTAACTTTCATGTTGTTTTGCTACCCCACTCCCTCCATTGATGCAAATCATGTGTTCTACTGACCTCTTTCCTGACGTCCCTCTACGAATAAACATCCCTTAATGACTAATTACATTCATTTTACCGTCTAATCTGAATATGATATTCTATAAATAGCAATGCTTAAAGTTCCTAACCACTCAACCACCTGTCGCCTAGTAAAGTAAACCACACTACACTTAAGCAAGTCAGAAGGACTTCAGTTTTGTTCTTTGCATGGGTGGCTGTATCCAGTTGTATTGCTGTAGGCTGGTACAGTAGTTCAAAAGTTCAGTGACTACACTAGGAGCCAGCAGTATAAAAGTCTTTGGGGTTTCAGAAAGTGCCATATAAAAGTACTATGTATTATTTATTACATACAAGGTCCTGTAGTAGTTCAACTAGAGCCACGACCAAACTGTTAATAATAAATATATAATCTATGCCATATAACACATGTTTCTGTGTGTTCCATCCCACAGCAAGAGAACCTGGGAGCCCAGTTCAGCCACATGAGTCTGTCCCGGCAGGCCTCTGGGGAGGGCCCCTCCTCCGTGGTGCTCCAGGCCCCCCCGCAGCAGCAGGGCTACATGGTGCCCCCCCCAGGCCAGCCTGTCCCTGCCCCCCAGGCCTACAACACCCCTGCCCCTCCGCCTGTCAACCAGCCACTCATGCAGCAACAAGGTTACATGCAGCAGGTAGGTTACTGTACATCCGACCCTCACCTGGTTTATTCCTATTAGGTTGTACAATGTACTCCGTTATATTAGTACTGTTATACGTTATCTCCATCTGACTGTCTTGATCAATGCTTGGCCGGTCTCTTTATTCCTTCGTGTATATGGTTGTAATGTTTCATCATTAGTATCTGAGAGATACATGTACTGTACATTTGTTCATAGATACTTTCTCTCTACTTAAAATAGCATTTAAATTGAACTTCTTAACTAAGCCACTGCAGCTGAGGGAATGTACTCTAGGTTCAGAGACCTCCGAGAGCTGCATAGCAGTAGTGCTATTAATGGTATCTCATTTTGGACTGCTTCATCTCTGCCTGCAGATGCCAGCATGTTACTGTGGGCCAGGCCAGTACCCCCTGTCCAACCAGGGGTACAGGCCTGTGGGCACAGTGCAGTATACTGCCCTGCAGAGCCAGCCAATGCCCCCGCCCACACAACAGACAGGTAAATATCTAACACAGGCTGAACCAGTAACTCAACCATTCATCTCAGCTGCCTAGTTCCTCTATTAAAAACAGGTGTCACATCAGGTGTGTTTTTTTTTTCTTCTCTTTCTCTGGCGTAATATCTGGAATTCCATCAGTGGAGTGGTTTGCATGACATTTATTCACATGGGGGGTTAAAGAGGGCGGTGAAGAGATCGGTAACAATCCATGCCTTTCTCCCTGTGTGGTATGTTTTCTACATGTTCTATCTTACTGCGGGGTGGGCATGGTTGTTACCGCTCTCTTCACACTCTTTATTTTCTATTGCTCTAAGCACTTTGTTGTCTCTGGTTATCTGCTCTTATGGCGGGTACACAATAGGCTCATCTCAATAAACTGTGGCAGGGAAAGTAGATGGTTCTCCTGGGGCAGAGGAGCGGTGCGAAAAGCTGACTACTGTGTTAGAACGCTTTTCTCTGCAGGGTTGGCCATTGTGTTGCCTTGGCCTTTTAGCCCACACAATAACAATTTCCAATCAAATACACCGTTAGCATTGTCTCCCTCGTCTCCACTGCGTATCGCTGAAGCATCATTCATTGGCCTGTCGAGAGAAACAGATGCTCTGCTGAAATACAAAAGCCAATCGGATCTCTTAAAGGGAATGGGGAATTTTGTTTTAATTACCTGGCAGCCTTTGTACATGCATCGGTCATGCAGATTGGCAGTGGAGAACAGGATGGGGATTTCAAATGGGGAAATTATGGGGACTTCCAGCAGCCAAATGTCAGTACCCACAGGCGTATAAACATTGTTACATTCTAAGTCAGGTGTTTAGAGGGGTTTCTTACCTGGATATCAGCCCTCCAGGTGGGGGTAAGATCCAAAGGGCCTATTCTGGATACGGGTGGAAGTTGACCGTCCACAGAAGAACCAAAGGTCCTGGATACGGGGCCGGGGCGCTGTCTGAGAGGCCTATAATTCTCACAGTGAACCGGTCTCTTTTCCAGCCCCTCACTTTCACCTCTTCAGACAGAACTGTTAGCCAACAACCCTCCACAGCTAAGCACTCAATCAAACTGCTGTAAAAGTCAGCCATTTTAAAGCCTTCTGTCTACTGGGCGTACTTGAGGATTAACCATCAAATCAGAAGGCCTTCTATCTGACTTGACTGAGACATTTCATTTATCGCTCCATGAATATTTGAAGGCCTGGTATTTTTAGTTTTTATCCTTGGATGTTCCTGCCAAAAGTCTTAATTTTGCTTTTTACTTCAACATTAGACGTCAACTTTTTTTGTGCTCCACTTGCACAATTATACACAACGTTCACATATTCTGACAACATTTTGAATGAGATATTATACTGCTTATTGTTAGCTATAAATGTCTTGTGCAAAAGTCTCAACTGCAATTCATATCAGTCTGAAGCAAGATTTAATTATAGATTCATAATGTGTGCAATTATCATAATCATAAAATATCAGCAGAATTCTCTGCTATCAAATGTCAAACTTTTATACGTTTTCTGTAGGAATGTACTGTACTTCTCCAGATATGGTCAAATAAAGCCTAAGGAAACACTGTTTTTTTATGAGAAATGTGGTAGATCTGAAGGACACCATTACAAACTGAACTCCTCCTTTCCCCAGGCGGCTGAGCGAGCCTAGTCCTATTCCCTTATTCTTGTAAAAAAAAAAGATGAAGCTTTTGAATGTGAGAAAGGCAGCAGAAGCCCCGGTATATCTGGTGTAATACGGAGAAGGGTGGTGTGCCTGTTTCATCTTATCTCCTAAAGCCGCCTGACAGTCAGTGGTTCCTTTTAACCAAGCAGGCAAGACAGTCTGCCAGCAGCAAGGCAAGCAATTCAAGCCTTTTGAGTCCTGAGGTCCAGGGTCTGGGTGGTATGATGAAGCAAAGCATCTCTCTTGTATTCTCCTTCCTCTCCTCTCTTTTGTCTCTTCCGTCCTCTGCCCAGTCAGCTGAAGCACAGAGTGTTTAATATTATATTCGTTGCATGCTTGGTTTGTAAGTGGAGGTGAGAGAATGGTACTAAAAATAGCAACCAACCTCTCTCGTTGCCTGCCTCTCCTCTCACCGGGAGCATCCGTTCCTTTTGTCCCACTTCTCTTCTCATCTGGGCTAAATTGATTGCTGTCACTCTGGCCAAAAGCCAAAAGAAATTGAAAATTGCCCAGGCAGCCCTCTCCTCCCTTAACTCCCTCCTTCTCGTTTTACTTCCTGCTGTTTTCTCCCCTCCACCCCCCCGATCCTTCTACTCAGGGCGCCTGCTTTAGAGGGGCTTTCAATAACATGCTCCACTATAAGCACTCTCTGGTAACCTTGATGCTGATGTATTTTACCCAGCGAAAGAAAAATATTTTTAAAATTAATTTTCCTCCAACACCCTCTATGAAGTGTTTTTATTTTATTTTTATCTCGTCTCCCATAATCTTACCAGTGAAGGAAAAATCCTATTGAAACGACTTTGGCGCTGAAATGTTGTTTATTTACTGAGCCATTTTAATGTTGACTACCCTGAATCATTGATCGCTTCCAATGAAATAAGCACACAGCCTGTTCTGTGGCAGTGTTTTTAGTTTTTGTTGTAAAATAAAATATATAATATTCTTACAAAGCATACAACAACAACATGCAGACACACAAACATCCACAACACCACCCCTGTCCAGACCCACCTGTTCACGCCACCCCTGTCCAGACCCACCTGTTCACGCCACCCCTGCCCAGACCCACCTGTTCACGCCACCCCTGCCCAGACCCACCTGTTCACGCCACCCCTGCCCAGACCCACCTGTTCACGCCACCCCTGCCCAGACCCACCTGTTCACGCCACCCCTGCCCAGACCCACCTGTTCACGCCACCCCTGCCCAGACCCACCTGTTCACGCCCCCCCTGCCCAGACCCACCTGTTCACGCCACCCCTGCCCAGACCCACCTGTTCACGCCACCCCTGCCCAGACCCACCTGTTCACGCCACCCCTGCCCAGACCCACCTGTTCACGCCACCCCTGCCCAGACCCACCTGTTCACGCCACCCCTGCCCAGACCCACCTGTTCACGACACCCCTGCCCAGACCCACCTGTTCACGCCACCCCCTGCCCAGACCCACCTGTTCACGCCACCCCCTGCCCAGACCCACCTGTTCACGCCACCCCCTGCCCAGACCCACCTGTTCACGCCACCCCCTGCCCAGACCCACCTGTTCACGCCACCCCCTGCCCAGACCCACCTGTTCACGCCACCCCTGCCCAGAACCACCTGTTCACGCCACCCCTGCCCAGACCCACCTGTTCACGCCACCCCTGCCCAGACCCACCTGTTCACGCCACCCCTGCCCAGACCCACCTGTTCACGCCACCCCTGCCCAGACCCACCTGTTCACGCCACCCCTGCCCAGACCCACCTGTTCACGCCACCCCTGCCCAGACCCACCTGTTCACGCCACCCCTGCCCAGACCCACCTGTTCACGCCACCCCCTGCCCAGACCCACCTGTTCACGCCACCCCCTGCCCAGACCCACCTGTTCACGCCACCCCCTGCCCAGACCCACCTGTTCACGCCCCCCCCTGCCCAGACCCACCTGTTCACGCCACCCCCTGCCCAGACCCACCTGTTCACGCCACCCCCTGCCCAGACCCACCTGTTCACGCCACCCCCTGCCCAGACCCACCTGTTCACGCCACCCCCTGCCCAGACCCACCTGTTTACACCCCCATCTCTAGGGGTGATGTATCATTCTCTGCCACATGGCCTCAAACGGCACCATTTTGTTTCTCTTCATCGCCCATGCACTTTCAATATTTAGATAATAAAGCATTTGACCGTTCCATTGTGTTAACGATGGAGGATTGGTTGATTTCCAGTTAAGTATACATTTTTGTCAAGATGATTGACGAGAAAGGATCGTCCAATCCATTGGGTATCTCACTGCACCCTCATATGTCATGTCTTGAAATATGCAGACAGATGGATTAATAGTAAATTTACTTTGTAATACTTCTGATAACTTTTGGACTTCTTAGCCTTCCCTGAAGGTGTGGATTATTGAGTCATTGTTCATTTTACACTTAAGACTTGACTCTGCCGTTGTGCTGTAGAATTTGTGAATTTTGTCTCTTGTGTAATAAATTCTATACATTAGATAATGCTGGAGTAAGTGTACATTTTCACTAACTGTAATTGCATTAGTTCCAACATTCCCTTCATCTTGTGCCAATATCAGTTCTTTTTAAGTCTAAGTTCCACTAGTTAATCTATCCAACTGAGATTGCCCGTTGGATAGATTGCCCGTTGGGTAGACTCTCTGCAAGGTTTTGTATATCTTACCCATCATATGAACATCCTTTTCTGACTCAACTAGGATTACCTCAAGATTACTCTGTCCAAAATAATTTTAAATCGAAATTTTTAGACATAACTTTTAAGTTGCATCTATTTGAAAATGTATACATTGGTCAGTCCAAAATTGCTTTTGAATTCTGTCATGGAAATACATTTATTAATAAATAAATGTCATTTACGGTTTCTATGCCTTTAGTGTTCCCTGTGGACCAATTTATCAGGGAATTCTGAAAGTTTGAATTTCCATACAAGTGCTGAATTCTAAGAATCAAGACATTTGTATCCACTTTGATTAAATCAACTTCATCTCTCTCTCCTCCGTCTCTCGTTCCCATCTCTCTTTATCTTGCTCTGTCTGTTTTTCTCTCTCTCGCTCCCCGTCCCTCACTAATTTCTCACTCTCTCCCTCTCTATTTCTCCAGGTTACCAAACTGTGATGCTCAATCATCCACAGAGCTATCAGAGTATGATAGTAGTGCAACAGCCACAGAGTCAAAACCCGGTCAGTGGCCAGCAGAACCCGGTCAGTGGCCAGCAGAACCCGGTCAGTGGCCAGCAGAACGGCCAGCAGAACACAGTCAGTGGCCAGCATAGCAATATGGGACATCAGATGCAAGGCATGATGGTCCAGTATCCCTCTATGCCATCTTATCAGGTGGGTACTCAGCATTTCAACATTAATAACTCAATGTCACTTTATAATGTAAAAACACACAATTAACAATGATAAACATTAAAAAATGTAAAGCATATTTATTTAAACCTTTGTTTAGCCAAGTAGCTAAGTCATTAAGAACCATTCTCTTTTACCATAAAGTCTTATGTAACCGTTTAATATTTTTTGGCATCCCATGTCATCCATCTGAATTATGGGTCTGTCTTGGCAGGTATCCATGCAGCCCCAAGGCTCCCAGGTTGTACCACAGCAAACGTATCAGCAGCCTATCGTCATCCACAACCAGTCCAACCAGGGGCCCGTGCCTGGCTCTGGTGTCCAGGTTTACTACAACGTTATCACACCCAATCAACAGAGGTAGGACATCACCACACAGTTTTAAAATAAAAATACCTATACTTAGTGTAGACCCATTCCACTTAGTGTAGACCCATTCTACTTAGTGTAGACCCATTATAATACCAATAAATTGTTGAATACATATAAATGCATTCCCAGTTGAACAGAACACCATGTGGTAGGACATCGCACAGTTTTAATGTGGACATACTCCAATTATAGACCAATAACATTACTACAGAACATTAATACTGTATATTATTCCCAGTTTTACAGTAAGCAGTTTAAGTTGAACAGATAACTAGCCCTTCTCTGTGATGCTTCATACTGAGCTGTGGAAACCCCTCCTCCTGGGTCCTCTTCTTTAATAGGCCATGTTCAAGATGATTTATAAGGCCAGATATCTACTGAGTCTTAATATAACAGCGCTGGTCCAGTGTGGCGAGCTGCTTTCTACACCATCCTTCATGCCAGCCCTCTGGTCCGCTGTACAGACGCACATTATTCTTCAGGGTGCTGAGTGGCGCGGAGAGCCGAATATCTGCTGCTGCAGCTGCCTGCCTCTGCTTTGGGCTGACGCGTAACCCTGCTTGCCTTATTTTTGCTTATATTGTTATAAAATCAAAATGGAGGCGAGTGAGAGGAGCCTGGAAAGAAGAAACCCCAGTGGCACTCCGCAACCGCAATTCAGTAACGGAGACGCAGTGATTTATGCTGTTTTCCCTTGATTTGTTTTGATTTGGTAGAAAATGAGCCTGTAGCGATTTCTAGCCGATTCCCGGCTGTCACCGGTTTCAGATTGAGGATATTTATGGTAGTTCTAATGCAATACAGGGTTATTGATCTCCTGTGTACACAGTGTTCCACTTCGGTAATTTAGCCCATTTTAAAACCGATGTGCCGAATTCTGATTACATGAATGAATCCGTGCCAGAGCTTGGCCTCTCTGCTACTCGGCTTTAGTGTGTGTGTGTGGTGTTTCTCTCTCTGCAGCTCCTCTGTAGAGTTCCTGCCTCCTTCCGGATCAGAGCAGATGCTGTTCCCTCGGCCGTCCTCCCCCTGTAGCTCCCAGCAGCCCCTCCATCAGACACATCAGTGCTCAGGTACACACCGCAACACACACACAGACCGACACACTGCAGTGATCACGTATACAGCAGAGAGCCAGTCTGAGCCACAGTATGTATTATAACCAGGTCTCTAGGAAGTAAAAATCACTATGTATAAATAAAGTAGTCTGGCAACCAGCTGGTTATCAGTAGCTGGCTACAAGACTGCTTTATCACTTTCTGTTCGATCGCTGAAAGAGCAAGAGTACATTTTCTCTTCAACAGTATAAATGTGAAATGTTGCTGCTAATGAGTTAGTTCTTCAAATGAGCTGCTGTATGGGTTGTCTCTGAAACAAAACCCACAGACGTTAGTGTCGCTGTACCACCTTTTTTTAATATATATATTTTTTTATAACCTTTCTCCCATCTCTACCTTTTTTAGTTTTTTAACACTCTCTCCAATCCAACCGTCACAATGCAGACAGCCCAATCCCCTCTGTTCTGAACACTGAAGTGGAAGAGCCCTAAGAACATTTTTAATTAGAGCCCAACTAAACAAAGGAGTCATCAGGAGAAATGACTTCCAACCGAATTCTCCGGCAAATCAAAATGGATTGAATCGATTCTAAAGGGTCTTCTTTGGGAGGGGGCGCAGACAGGCAGCATTCTCATCTCCCAGCTCCAAAGCTATAATAATACAACGTGGGAACAACAAAATAAATGTGATGTAGACGCCTTAACGTCTTTCTCCTGACACCCCCCATCTCCTCCTCTATTCAGTTAGCTTTGAGGCTTTAAGGTGCTAATTGAAATTACACTCCAAGTCTTAACGATGTAATTATTGAACAGATATGGACTGGTAATTAAGAAGTAATTCCTCTGCTGCTTTGTTCCCAGTTATGGTCATCTTATTAAAAAAGTGCCTTTGTGGGCAATCTAATTCTAATTTGAAACGTGTTAGGTGGCCTTAGTTAATGTGATTGTCCTCTGTGGCGATGCTCTTTTGATCAGTATAGCCACCGTCGTTCTCCCCGTGTCTCGGTCGGTCTCTCAATTTACAATTACATTTCAATTTAAGGGCTGTATTGGCATGGGAATCATATGTTAACAAGTGAAGTAGATAATAAGCAAAAGTGAAACACAAATTAACGGTAAACATTACACTCACAGAAGTTCTTTGTCTCTGTCTGTCGCGCTCGCGCTGTCTTGCGCTCTCTCTGTCATCTTTTATTTTCTCCTTAAATAACTAATTTGAGGAAAGGGTAATCTTATTTCGAATCCTGAAATTAGATCTCTCTCTCTCTTCAGAACTGAGGTGGTTGAAATGTTTTCATTTCATGCAAGGATTACCACGTAAAAAATACATTCCCTTCATTTAAACCTCTTTTGTGGCAAATGCAAACAAATGTAAATATTTATTGTCTTTTTAATTTTTTATGTGGAAATGTGTTTTGGTTATTATGCTGTTCTATGGTCAACTTCCTTTCTGTGTGACCTCTTTTCATTCACAATGAAATACAAATAGACTGCTGCGTTTTACACCAAGACGGGGCTAGTGATGGATTAAATCCAAGGTTGGTAGTACTATAGAGTCCAGGTTATCTTTTGTTTGTAGACCTCCCTTTTATTTTCAGAATAAAATACATGGAAAACAAAATATAAATGGAGGTTTTCATCCTTGAGATAGGGTGGGAATTATGTGGCTGTCAGCATAAGAGCGTTATAGATGCTCGTCACTTTTATCCCCCAGCAGAAATAATTACAGACCGCAAAGGGCAGTCAGAAGTCTTCCTCAGCAGAAATAATTACAGACCGGCTAAGGGCAGTCAGAAGTCTTCCTCAGCAGAAATCATTACAGACCGGCTAAGGGCAGTCAGAAGTCTTCCTCAGCAGAAATAATTACAGACCGCAAAGGGCAGTCGGAAGTCTTCCTCAGCGGAAATCATTACAGACCGCAAAGGGCAGTCAGAAGTCTTCCTCAGCAGAAATAATTACAGACCGGCTAAGGGCAGTCGGAAGTCTTCCTCAGCAGAAATAATTACAGACCGCAAAGGGCAGTCGGAAGTCTTCCTCAGCAGAAATAATTACAGACCGCAAAGGGCAGTCAGTCTTCCTCAGCGGAAATAATTACAGACCGGCTAAGGGCAGTCAGAAGTCTTCTTTTAATTAGGTCAAGTGCAGGTCCAAAATGTTCTTGAACTTTTTTAACATCACATGTAATTAGATGACAAAGGATTTTAACTGCAAGTCAGTGAACATTGTTTAGTTTTCCTACATAATACACTAATGAAATACAAAACAAACGGACGTACTTATCCCATTAAATGTGATTAATATATTTTTAAAAGGCAAATGTCTCACACACACAAAATAAACATGCTGTGATTCTTAAGTGGAACAGGTTCTAGCATCTGAAATGTAAGACTATATCTTTACACATCTTCATTGCCCCTGAGGAGATGCATATAAACTCTCATTGAATTTGATGTAATATTGTAATTTCTGTCCTTGTTGCATCTGTACCCCTCCTCCAGGTGGTGGAATGGTGATGATGCAGCTGATGTTGTCCCCTGGCCAGCAGCCGAGGCCTCACACACCCTCGCAGTGGAAACAGAGCAAGTACTACAGTCTGGATCACACCAGAGGACAGAAGTCCACAGAGCTCTCAGTCATAGACACCTCACAGGTGAGAGTCCGTTGCTCCGCTCCCCCATACAGCCTATAGAGAACATGCAGATTTGAAGAAAAAATGACTTGCAAGTATTTCTTCAGTATCACACTCTTGGTGTAAATATAGTAATGGGGTTTGGTGTTGTGGTCTGTAATGTTGTAAGAGTAGCCTTGAAAATAAAAAATTAAATTTGTATTTTCTTTTATAACCAGTGGTTTTCCTGGTGTCGGGTGTGTTCACCCACTAACCCTCCCCTGCCCTCCATCTAACCCTGTCCTCTATCTGTCCATACAGAGCAGTCCCCAGCTGGGCAGTCCCTCCACCTCCCCTGCCCAGTCGCCAACCCCCTCCCACCTGACCAATGTGAAGAGCATCCGTCCTGGCCTAACCCCCATACCCATGATGCCACAGTTCTCCAGACCCTTCGTGCCAGGGCAAGGTGAGGGAGACACCCAGTGTTCCTTTACCCAGTCCTGGGGGAACTTCAACCAGCCATTTCACATACTTAATCTATTCCAATTATATAGGAATATGATATTCCAATGGCTTGCTGATTAGTTGACTAGTTGAATTAAGTGTGCTAATACTAAATTCAAACAAATATGTGAAACGCTGAGGGTCCCTTAGGCTACTCAGCTGCTCCATCTTTATGGCAAATGGTAACCCTAAAGAAATGTAGCCCAATTTAGTGTCGTCATTTGTGTTTCCCAGGAGATGCTCGGTACCCGTTGCTAGGGCAACCCCTCCAGTACAACCCCCAGAGCCGTCCTCCTCTCCTCCACTTTCCCCCCATGGCCCCCAACCATCAGGTGAGTCTACACAAGACAGAGGAGGAAATATCTGTGGGGATATCTATGTACCATTTAGAAATGCTTAGCTACATCTTCTCTTTAGTACTGTGCAAATAAAACAAAAGATCAAGTCAAACAATGGTCTCCGCTTTTTCTTTTGTTCCTCATTTCTGTTCCAATCTAATCAATATAAAGCATTGGGATACCTTGAGTTGGAGTCCACAAAGTGCAACAGCAGACTACGAGCTGGTTAACTGAATGTTCTCTCGTCCTCCTTTCTGCTCCCAGGTACCTATGGGGATACGGCACAGGGGTGGAGGAGGCAGAGGGAGGAAGCAGCCGAGGAAAGCTCTGTCTACAGATCTCAGTGTAGGTCAACCAGGTAATGGTAGAGAACACCTCTGTCTGTTAGAGGACAAGAGATGTGGACCTCTAATCAATAAATATCTTACTCTTAGATGTATCTTAAATACAACATTTATCCATGATATATTTTGTTTTTAGATCAAATATCAATATCTAATTTTCACATATTTCGTTAACAGAGAAATGCTTACTTATGGGCCCTTCCTAATAATTCAGAAATAAAAATTTAGAAACAATTATAACACGATGAATAAATCCACAATGACTAACAATAACTTGGCTATGGGGTATTGGTACCAAGTCTGTGCAGGGGTACGAGGTAATTGAGGTGGATATGTACATATAGATAGGGGTAAAGTGACTAGACAACAGGATAGGTAATAGACAGTAACAGCAGTATACTGTAGGTAGGGGTCAAGTGACTAAACAACAGGATAGATAATAGACAGTAACAGCAGTATACTGTAGGTAGGGTTAGTGACTAGGCAACAGGATAGATAATAGACAGTAACAGCAGTATACTGTAGGTTGGGGTAAAGTGACTAGGTAACAGGATAGATAATAGACAGTAGCAGCAGTATACTGTAGGTAGGGATAAAGTGACTAGGTAACAGGATAGATAATAGACAGTAACAGCAGTATACTGTAGGTAGGGGTAAAGGATAGATAATAGACAGTAACAGCAGTATACTGTAGGTTGGGGTAAAGTGACTAGGCAACAGGATAGATAATAGACAGTAACAGCAGTATACTGTAGGTAGGGGTCAAGTGACTAGGCAACAGGATAGATAATAGACAGTAGAAGCATGTGATGAGTCAAGAGTTTGTGCAAAGAGGTTAAATGCAGATAGTCTGGGTAGTTATTTAGTAGTCTTATGACAAAGGAAGCATAGGGTTAGTCTGTACTGCTTTAACTAATGAGGTCATAGGCTAAAATGCTGTCTCCAAGTTGGGTCTGACAGCTCTCTCTCTCTCTCGGAGGCAGTGAGTGGGCGGGTCCTGGAGGTGACTGAGCTGCCGGAGGGGATCAGCCGGACCGAGGCGGACTCTCTGCTAGGTGAGCTCTCCAGAGCCAGGGCCGTGGTCTGATGGCTCCGAGAGCACCACTACCATCATAGCCGCCGTGTCTGGCAGTCAATGTCTAACGGTGACCACCACCACGCCAAACCCACCCCCACGGTCAAACCCCTGTCAACCCAGCCTCCACCTAAACCATCCTAGCCACTTTCCCCTCCAGGTACGCTGTGCAGGATGCCCTCCTCCGCCACAACGGCCCCCGAGCCTCCATCAGACTTACCACGAGCAGGTGCCATGGCCGAGGTTACGGCCACAGACACTCCCCGAGAGGGCCAGCTCCCAGTAGAGGGCGTTAAGGACCCCTGGCTCGCCTTTTAAACCCTGACCCCTCACCAGCACCGCCAGTCACTTCCTGTTGCCATCAGTCCCCCCAGCCCCCCACCCCCCCTTCACTCACTAAGTTGGCTTGATGTAAAGGGTTGTTTTTCCACTTGATTTGTAGAGACTTGGTTGCGGGGACTGTGTTGTACTTTGTAATGTTCTTACTAGCGATTTGACGAAAAAGAACAAAATGTAACTGAACTGACGTGAACGAATATCCAAAAACCACGATTATTGAAGTTCCAAATATTAATAACCTGTCTGCTCTCTGTTTTGAGAACAGGCCGGAACATATCAAAAGCCTGTATTTTTGTTTTATTTTATTTGTTCATTTGTTTTATAGTTGTTGAAATCTTGAGTCAGACCCAAAGTACAGCTCTCTCATTATTACTCACCCAGCCCAGTTGCAGTGTCTGGCCTGGTTCAGTTTAACTCAACCAAAGCTTCCCCACATCCCCAGGGTAGCTGACTATCGGCCAGCCTTCCACTTGCCCCATATTGTGGCCGGTACATGATGAAGTTGCCCTCGGCTACACAATGGGTCTCTAGTTGTGCCTTTCTCTCCAAAGTCTACTGCTTTATTCTCCCAAGAAACGCAAAATGAAGACACCCCAGTCAGAGTCTATTGTTAAATGAAAAGACCTGCACCTTGTAAATAATTTATATAGTAGCTAAATAATTCAATCAGTTCTCTTTTTCACAGTGAACGTTCTGTATGTGTGTTGTTCACAGGCAGGCACCGATGAGAGCAGTGGGAAAAAAGGCTTGTTTGAAACCCCTGGTTTTTAACTTCATTTAAAATGACACTCCTCCACCGCAACGGCATATTTTAGCAATCATCTGCTTGGATGGCCTCTCTCTCTCTCTCTGTCTCTCTCTGTCTCTCTCCCTCTGTCTCCACCACACTGTCTTCCCTCTCTCTTCTACAAGGCCTACATTGTCAAATCCTTCATTAGGTCTTTTTAAATGATATACTTACTGGGTCACTGGAAGAAAAAACAGTTTGCACATTTATACAACTGAATATATAAAAATGATCTATTTTTCCTTTAATTTCTCTCAAAGATAAAACAAATGTGTGGATTCTGAAAGGCTGTTCAATGCTGGTGCAAGTCATTTTTATTTCATTTTGAAACCAATAAATGTTTACACCAAAATATGTGCTTTTTTCAGATCACAGGAGGTCCTTTGAAATGGATGGAAACTCTGGCTTTCTATCTGTCTAGAGTCTCCAAACATGTTTACACTGACGATTAAAATGTATTTTTTTTAATCAACACTAGGTATAGTACTACCTCAGATGTCAGTGTAAGCATAGTGTGGTTGGTTTTGCTATGGGTGGAAGGTGGATTTTATACTTGGTCTTATCTAATTTGGTCTTTGGTTGGTGCTGTTCATCTCAATCCAGGTTTTATAGGGTCATTTGTCTGCTACATTAACCTCCCACCAACCTCATCTCTTCCAATGCCTCACAGTTCCCTCTTCCACTGTCATAGTTGCCAGAAACAGTTTAGAATGGATGGCTTCTGCTGTGTTCAAGACAACTGGGAAATAAGAAACATTTGGACTGAGGAAAAAAAATGTGAACGGTCATCCAACTCAGAAATTTGGGTCTCTTTCTGGAGCTCGAACTTTCCAGTTGTCTTGAACACACCATTCATCGCTCTGTCTTATCCGTCATGTGAAGTCTGTTTCGTTGTGGCATTAAGGATCTCCATTCTGATTCTGAGATTATTAACGGATAATTAAACAAACAGCTAGAGTACTTAGCTCTGTGTTGCAGCCAAGGTTGGTGAAATGGCGCTTTTGTAATTGAGGAAATTCTCTCGGCAATAAATGACCCTTGGGTTGTTTTGTTATGATTATCATTTACACTTTTTTCCCTCTTCTTGTATACCCCCCAATGATTCCTGTCTAGCACAAGGGGGTGGTATTCGGCATATTTATGCATTGTCGGGTTTAAAGCAGCAAATGTAATATTTTTCATTCATCTTGCTCTATAATTTATAGACACCGAAGACCATGGAGGATTGATGGTAAGTACTAAACCAATTGAAAAAACAAAGTTGCACTCAATATCACCCCCAGTATAATCTTAGACATGCATAAATCATTGAACGAAAGTTGCCACACAAGGGAGACCCATACAGAAAAGGTAGTTAGGGCAATGTGCCTTAAATGTTTTCATACCCCCATTTTGTGTTGCAGCCTGAATTCAAAATAGATTTTTTTCTCCTCTCACCTGTCTACACACACTACCCCATCCATAATGACAAATGAAAATATGTTTTTAGACATTTTTGTGAATTTATTGACAATGAAATACAGAAATATCTCATTACATACAGTACCAGTCAAAAGTTCGGACACGGAGCCATTCAAGGGTTTTCTTAATTTTGTACTATTTTCTACATTGTAGGTTAATAGTAAAGACATCAGAACTATGAAATAACACACATGGAAACATGTAGGAACCAAAAAAGTGTTAAATAAATCCAAATATATTTGAGATTCTTCAACGTAGCAACCCTTTGCTTTGATGACAGTTTTGCACACTCTTGGCATTCTCTCAACCAGCTTCATGGGGTAGTCACCTGGAATGCATTTCAATTAACAGGTGTGCTTTGTTAAAAGTTCATTTGTGGTATTTCTTAATGTGTTTGAGCCAAGCTGTTTTGTTGTGACAAGATAGGGGTGGTATACAGAATATAGCGCTATTTGGTAAAAGACCAAGTCCATATTATGTCAAGAACAGCTCAAATAAGCAAAGAGTAATGACCGTCCATCATTACTTTAAGACATGGTCAGTCAATACGGAACATTTTCAAGAATTTTGAAAGTTTCTTCAAGTGCAGTCGCAAAAACCACCAAGCGCTATGAGACTGGCTTTAATGAGGACCGCCACAGGAAGGAAGACCCAGAGTTACCTCTGCTGCAGAGGATAAGTTCATTAGAGGTACCAGCCTCAGAAATTGCAGCCCAAATAAATGCTTCAGAGTTCAAGTAACAGACATATCTCAACATCAACTGTTCAGAGGAGACTGTGAATCAGGCCTTCATGGTCAAATTGCTGCTAAGAAACCACTACTAAAGGACACCAATAAGAAGAGACTTGCTTGGGCCAAGGAACACAAGCAATGGCTGTTTGGCCCTGTCTGGGGGTATTGTCGGACAGGGCCACAGTGTCTCCCGACCCCTCCTGTCTCAGCCTCCAGTATTTATGCTGCAATAGTTTGTGTGCCGTGGGGCTAGGGTCAGTCTGTTATATCTGAAGTATTTCTCCTGTCTTATCTGGTGTCCTGTGTGAATTTAAGTATACTCTCTCTAATTCTCGCTCTCTCAGAGGACCTAAGCCCTAGGACCATGCCTCAGGACTACCTGGCCTGATGACTCCTTGCTATCCCCAGTCCACCTGGTCAGGCTGCTGCTCCAGTTTCAACTTCTGCCTGCGGCTATGGAACCCTGACCTGTTCACCAGACGTCCTAACTGTCCCAGACCTGCTGTTTTCAACTCTATAGAGACAGCAGGAGCGGTCGAGATACTCTAAATGATCAGCTAAAAGCCAACTGACATTTACTCCTGTGGTGCTGACCTGTTGCACCCTCTACAACCACTTTGATTTATTATTATTATTTGACCCTGCTATTCATCTATGAACATTTGAACAGCTTGGCCATGTTCTGTTATCTCAACCCGGCACAGCCAGAAGAGGACTGGCCACCCCTCATAGCCTGGTTCCTCTCTAGGTTTCTTCCTAGGTTCCGGCCTTTCTATGGAGTTTTTCCTAGCCACCGTGCTTCTACACCTGCATTGTTTGCTGTTTGTGGTTTTCGGTTGGGTTTCTGTACATCACTTTGACATCAGCTGATGTAAGAAGGGCTTTATTAATACATTTGATTGACATTAGACGGGTGGAAATCTGTGCTTTGGTCTGATGAGTCCAAATGTGTGATTTTTTGTTCCAATCGTTGTGTCTTTGTGAGACGCAGAGTAGGTGAACGGATGATCTCCACATATGTGGTTCCCACCGTGAAGCATGGAGGAGGAGGTGTGGGCGTGCTTTGCTGGTGACTCTGTTAGTGATTTATATAGAACTCAAGGCACACTTAACCAGCATGGCTACCACAGCGATACTCCATCCCATCTAGTTTGCGCTTAGTGTGACTGTCATTTGTTTTTGAACAGGACAATGACCTAACACACCTCCAGGCTGTGTAAGTGCCATTTGACCAGGAAGGAGAGTGATGTGCTTCATTAGATAACCTGGTCTCCACAATCACCCAACCTCAACCCAATTGAGATGAGTTGGACTGCAGAGTGAAGGAAAAGCAGCCAACAAGTGCTCAGCATATGTGGAAACTCCTTCAAGACTGTTGGGAAAGCCTTTCAGATGAAGCTGGTTGAGAGAATGCCAAGAGTGTGCAAAGCTGTCATCAAGGCAAAGATTGGCTACTTTGAAGAATCTCAAATATAAAATCTATTTGCATTTAACACTTTTTGTTTTGGTTACTATATGATTCCATATGTTATTTCATAGTTGTGATGTTTTCACTATTATTCTACAATGTAGAAAATTGTAAAAATAAAGAAAAACCCTTGAATGAGCAGGTGTGTCTAAACTTTTGACTGGTACTGTAAGTATTCACACCCCTGACGTGTTGAGTTGGATTTACCCCAAACATAACACTTTGTATTCAGGACAAAAATATGAATTTCTTAGCGATTTGTTTTTGCAGTATTACTTTAGTGCCTTGTTGCAAACAGGATGCATGTTTTGGAATATTTGTATTCTGTACAGGCTTCCTTATATTCACTCTGTCATTTAGGTTAGTATTGTAGAGAAACTACAAAGTTGTTGATCCATCCTCAATTTTCTTATATGACAATCATTAAACTCTGTAACTGGTTTAAATCATTTTACATTTACATTTTAGTCATTTAGCAGACGCTCTTATCCAGAGCGACTTACAGTAGTGAATGCATACATTTCATACATTTTCATTTCATACATTTTTTTTCTTTCTCCGTACTGGTCCCCCGTGGGAATCGAACCCACAACCCTGGTGTAGCAAACATCATGCTCTACCAACTGAGCCACAGGGAAGGTAAATCACCATTGTCCTTTATGGTGAAATCCCTGAGCAGTTTTCTTCCTCTCCGGCAACTGAGTTAGGAATGAGGCCTGTATGTTTGTAGTGACTGGGTGTATTGATACACCAGCCAAAGCCTAATCAATAACTTCACCAAGCTCAAAGGGATATTTTGCATCTGTTTTTTTTATTTTTACACATCTACCAATCGGTGGCCGCCTTTGCGAGACATTGAAAAACCTCCCTGGTCTTTGTGCATGAATGTGCTTAAAATTCACTACGTGATTGAGGGACCTAACAGATAAATTGTATGTGTGGATTACAGAGATGAGGTAGTTATTCAAAAATAATGTTAACCGCTATTATTAAACATGGAATGAGTCCATTCAAGTTATTATGCAAATATTTTTTTTAAGCGCATTTCTACTCATTAACTTTAGGCTTGCCATAACAAAGGGGTTCATTGACTCAAGACATTTCATCTTTAATTTCTTTATTAATTTCAAAATTTATCTACAAACAAAATTCCACTTTGACATTATGGGGTATTGTGTGTAAATCAGTGGCACAATCTCAAATTAATCTATTTTAAGTTCTGTCTGTGACACAAAATGTGGAAAAGGTAAATGGGTGTGAATACTTTCTGAAGGCGCTGAATACGGTGGCTTGTGAAAGTATTCACCCCCTTGGCATTGTTCCTATTTTGTTGCCTTACAACATGGAATTAAAATACATTTCTTGGGGGGGTTTGTATCATTTGATTTACACAACATGCCTACCACTTTGAAGATGCAAAATATTTTTCATTGTGAAACAGACAAGAAATAAGACAAAAAAAACAGAACTTGAGCGTCCCTAACTATTCACCCCCCCCCCCCAAAATCAATACTTTGTGGAGGCACCTTTTGCAGCAATTACAGTCTCTTGGGGTATGTCGCTATAAGCTTAGCACATCTAGCCACTGGGATTGTTGCCCATTCTTCAAGGCAAAACTGCTTCAGCTTCTTCAAGTTGGATGGGTTCCGCTGGTGTACAGCAATATTTAAGTCATACCACAGATTCTCAATTGGATTGAGGTCTGGGCTTTGACTAGACCATTCCAAGACATTGAAATGTTTCCCCTTAAACCACTCAAGTGTTGCTTTAGCAGTATGCTTAGGGTCATTGTCCTGCTACCATTCTTCACTGTGGGGATGGTGTTCTCAGGGTGATGAAAGGTGTTGGGTTTGCCCCAGACATACCGTTTTCCTTGATGGCCAAAAAGCAAAATTTTTGTCTCATCTGACCAGAGTACCTTCTTCCATATGTTTGGGGAATCTCCCACATGCCGTTTGCCGAACACCAAACGTGTTTGCTTATTTTTTTCTTTAAGCAATGGCTTTTTTTCTGTCCACTCTTCCGTAAAGCCCAGCTCTGTGGAGTGTACGGCTTAAAATGGTCCTACGGACAGATACTCCAATCTCTGCTGTGAAGCTTTGCAGCTCCTTCAGGGTTATCTTTGGTCTCTTTGTTGCCTCTCTGATTAATGCCCTCCTTGCCTGGTCTGTGAGTTTTGGTGGGCGGCCCTCTCTTGGCAGGTTTGTTGTGGTGCCATATTCTTTCCATTCTTTAATAATGGATTTAAATGGTGCTCAATGGGATGTTCAAAGTTTCAGATTTTTTTTTGTTTATAACCCAACCCTGGTCTGTACTTCTCCAACTTTGTCCGTGACCTGTTTGGAGAGCTCCTTCATGGTGCAGCTTGCTTGGTGGTGTTGCAGACTCTGGGGCCTTTCAGAACAGGTGTATGTATACTGAGATCATGTGACAGATCATGTGACACTTAGATTGCACGCAGGTGGACTTTATTTAACTAATTATGTGACTTCTGAAGGTAATTGTTTGCACCAGATCTTATTTAGGGGCTTCATAGCAAAGGGGGTGAATACATATGCACACACCACTTTCTTTTTTCTTTTTTTTAATCAAGTTATTTTTTTCATTTCACTTACACAAAATAGTACAAATTGTCCATTACATGAAATCCAAATAAAAATCCATTTAAATTACAGGTTGTAATGTAACAAAATAGGAAAAATGCCAAGGGGGATGAATACTTTTGCAAGACACTGTATTATACATATATGCTTATGTGTCCACGCAAGTACATGTACACTACATGGCCAAAAGTATGTGGACACCTGCTTGTCAAGCATCTCATTCCAAAATCATAGGCATTAATATCTAGTTGGTCCCCCCTTTTGTTGTTATAACAGCCCCAGACCATTATTCCTCCACCAAACTTTACAGTTGGCACTATGAATTCTGGCAGGTAGTATTCTCCTGGAATCCTGGTTCTCTTGCCAGATGGTGAAGCGTGATTCATCACTCCAGAGTACGCGTTTCCAGAGTCCAATGGCGGCAAGCTTTACACCACTCCAACCGAGACTTGGCATTGCGCATGGTGGTCTTAAGCTTTTGTGTGGCTGCTCGGCCATGGAAACTCATTTCATGAAGCTCCCAATGAACAGTTCTTGTGCTGACGTTGCTTCCAGAGGCAGTTTGGAACTCGGTAGTGAGTGTTGCAACCGAGGACAGACAATTTTTATCACTACGCGTTTCAGCACTTGGCGGTCCCGTTCTGTGAGCTTGTGTGGCCTACCACTTTGCGGCTGAGCTGTTGTTGCTCCTAGACGTTTCCATTTCCCAATAATACCACTTACATTTGACTGGGGCAGCTCTAGCAGGGCAGAAATTTGACGAACTGACTTGGCACCGTCATAGGATGACACCTTCCCATGTTAAAAGTCACTGAGCTCTTCGGTAAGGCCAATCTACTGCCAATGTTTTCCTATGGAGATTACATGGCTGTCTACACCTGTCTAATGGTTGTGGCTGAGAGAATCCATTTATTTGAAGGGGTGTTCACGTACTTTTGTATTTATAGTGTATGTTGAAATATACAAGAATTGGCCGTTGTCATGTGACATATTTCTACCTTATACACATACTGTACACTAAGTGGACAAAACATTAAGAACACCAGCTCTTTCCATGACAGACTGACCAGTTGAATCCAGGTGAAAGCTATGAATCCTTATTGATGTCACTTGTTAAATCCACTTCAATCAGTGTAGATGAAGGGGAGGAGACAGGTTAAAGAAGGATTTCTAAGACTTCAGACAATTGAGACATCGATTGTGTATCTGAGCCATTTAGAGGGTGAATGGGCAAGTCAAAAGATGTCTTTGAACGGGGTATGGTAGTAAGTGCAGGCGCACCGGTTTGTGTCAAGAACTGCAAACACTGTTTTCACGCCCCAAATGTTCCTGTGTGTATCAAGAATGGTCCACCACCCAAAGGACATCCAGCCAACTTGATACAACTTGCAGAAGCATCCCTGTGGAACGCTTTCGACACATTGAGGAGTCCATGCCTTGATGAATTGAGAATGTTCTGGGGACAAAAAAGGGGGGTGCAACTCAATATTAGGAAGTTGTTCCTAATGTTTGGTATAGTCAGTGAGTGTATATGTGCATAATATATAATAATTACATTGCATTTGGAATGTATTCAGATCCCTTGACTTTTTCCACATTTTGTTAGTTTACAGCCTTATTCTAAAATGTACGAAATACATTTTTTCCTCATTAATCTACACACAGTGCCCCCTAATGACAAAGTGAAAATAGATTTTAACATGTTTTATTTTTAAATCAGATACCTTATTTACATGAGTATTCAGACGCCTTTGCTATGAGACTCAATTGAGCTCAGGTGCATCCTGTTTCCATTGATCATCCTTAACCTCTTATGGCTAGGGGGCAGTATTTTCACGGCTGGATAAAAAACGTACCCGATTTAATCTGATTATTAGTCCTGCCCAGAAACTAGAATATGCATATAATTATTAGCTTTGGAGAGAAAACACTCCAAAGTTTCTAAAACTGTTTGAATGGTGTCTGTGAGTATAACAGAACTCCTATGGCAGGCAAAAACCTGAGAAGGTTCTGTTCAGGAAGTACCCTGTCTGACCATTTATTTACTTTCTTTGACATCTCTTCCAAAAACTAAGGATCTCTGCTGTTACGTGACACTTCCCACGGCTCCAATGGGCTCTCAGAGCCCGGGAAAAACAGGAATGACGTAATTCAAAGCCCTGGCTGAAACAAAGGAGAGCAAAAGCTAAGTGGTCTCTCAGTGGGGAAATGCTTACGCTCGCGACCCGCCCCGCCCCCGGCTTTCGGTTTTTCCCTCAGCTTACAGGCATGCAGATTCCCGGTCGGAATATTATCGCTTTTCTACGAGATAAATTGCATAAAAATTGGTTTTAAACAGCAGTTGACATGCTTCGAAGTACGGTAATGGAATATTTAGAAATGTTTTGTCACATTCTGCGCCATGCTCGTGACCGTGATTTAGTATTCTGATAGTGTCTAGAACGCATGAACAAAACGTCGTTGATGGAACATAACGATGGATTATTTGGGACCAAACCTACATTTGTTATTGAAGTAGAAGTCCTGGGAGTGCATTCTGACGAAGAACAAGAAAGGTAAGAACATTTTTCTTATAGGGAATGTGATTTTGGTGAAGGCTAAACTGGTTGGATGTCTAAATAGCTAGCCCTGTGATGCCGGGCTATGTACTTAGAATATTGCAAAATGTGCTTCATCCGAAAAGCTATTTTAAAATCGGACATATCGAGTGCATAGAGGAGTTCTGTATCTATAATTCTTAAAATAATTGTTATGCTTTTTGTGAACGTTTATCGTGAGTAATTTAGTAAATTCACCGGAAGTGTTCGGTGGGAATGCTAGTTCTGAACGTCACATGCTAATGTAAAAAAGCTGGTTTTTGATATAAATATGAACTTGATTGAACAGACATGCATGTATTGTATAACATAATGTCCTAGGTGTGTCATCTGATGAAGATAATCAAAGGTTAGTGCTGCATTTAGCTGTGGTTTTGTTTTTTGTGACATTATATGCTAGCTTGAAAAATGGGTGTCTGATTATTTCTGGCTGGGTACTCTGCTGACATAATCTAATGTTTTGCTTTCGCTGTAAAGCCTTTTTGAAATCGGACAGTGTGGTTAGATTAACGAGAGTCTTGTCTTTAAATAGCTGTAAAATAGTCATATGTTTGAAAAGTGGAAGTTTTCGGATTTTAGAGGAGTTTGTATTTCGCGCCCCGCCCATCATTGGATATTGGAGCAGACGTTCCGCTAGCGGAACATATAGATGTAAGAGGTTTTAAGATGTTTAATTAATTGGACAAATTTAATTAAAAATTAAAAATTTTATTAATTGGACATGATTTGGAAAGGCACACACTTGTCTATATAAGGTCCCACAGTTGACAGTGCATATCAGAGCAAAACCAAGCCATGAGGTCGAAGGAATTGTCTGGAGAGCTCCGAGACAGGATTGTGTCTCAGCACAGATCTGGGGAAGGGTACCAACAAATGTCTGCAGCATTGAAGATCCCCACATTATTCTTAAATGGAAGAAGTTTGGAACCACCAAGACTCTTACTAAATCTGTCCGTCCGGCCAAACTGAGCAATCAGGGGAGAAGGGTCTTGGTCAGGGAGGTGACCAAGAACCCGACGGACACTTTGACAGAGCTCCAGACTTCCTCTGTGGAGATGGGAGAACCTTCCAGAAGGACAAATATCTCTGCAGCACTCCACCAATCAGGCCTTTATGGTGGAATGGTCAGACGGAAGCCACTCCTCAGTAAAAGGCACGACAGCCCGCTTGGAGTGACTCAGACCATGAGAAACAAGATTCTCTGGTCCGATGAAACCAAGATTGAACACTTTGGCCTGAATGCCAAGCGTCAGGTCTTGAGGAAACCTGGCACCATCCCTACGGTGAAGCATGGTTGTGGCAGCATCATGCTGTGGGGATGTTTTTCAGCGGCAGAGACTGGGCGACTAGTCAGGATCGAGGGAAAGGTGAACGGAGCAAAGTACAGAGAGATCCTTGTTAAAAACCTGCTTCAGAGCGCACAAGACCTCAGACTGGGGTGAAGGTTGTTGTGGTTAATTTCTTTTACAAATTAGGAGAGACAAACTTATCACACACGTCAGAGTTATACTTAAACTAAATCTTTATTAGTGAGAGCTTTGCAATAGCGATGGCTGGTCGATGAATCACCCTCAGATGATTCGTTGAGAGACCCGAGACAAAAGTACAAAGGTCTTTTATAGCCAAGATACACCCCTTTCAACCTACATGACGAACAACCGATATATAGAATGGGTCACAAAGTTAAGATTTGTATGAAAGATACCGATAATTCATAGCAGACAGTATCTGCTGTAAAAACAGTCATCTTTGTGTACAGACCAGGGTCTGGCCCTGGTACCATATAGAACAGAAACATTAACTCATGCTCTGGAATGCTGTCTCTTTAGGTTTTATCACCCAAAACACATCGTAAATCTCCTGTCAGTGTTATCTCCCAGTGGCCCATCCTCAGTAGAAAACACACACAATAGTTATAAGAATACTCTATTCTGTTGAATAAAACAACCATTTGATGCAATAAAACTATTATAACAATCTTGCAATTTTCCACCATAATCCCCCATTTTGAGAATCCTCTCAACTGAAAAGAAAATTACAAGATTTAAGAACATTCATTCACATGTAGAAAATGCATAAAAGCAATAACTCACTGCATGGGTTCCTGCACGTGACCGGTTGCTATAGCACTGGCTCAGCCTCCTTCCAAGGAACTTAGCACTGTCTCCCATTTCAACCACCAACACATATTCTAAGCACTCTAGCAATTTGTCTGGGGAGGTTATGGTACAGTCACCTGCACGAACCCATGAAGAAAAACAAAAGATGCATACAGTTTGAGATTCAAAGCTAAATCTTCATAGACAGTGAAAAGCACATATGTAATGCATAATGCAGTGCATGCAACAATGGAGTTTAATAAAATAAGCTTTAGTTATCTATCACACTCCAATGGATCAGCATGGTGGAAATAACTATTTCCATCCCAGAAACTAAAATTAGCATATCTTGTTGGACAAATCCAGGTAGTGACTCCTGGTTAAAGTAAAATGTATTCCATTGGTGCCTAATGAATATGACCAAAGGCAAGCACCATGATTCCACTATTTATAAGGCAATGCCTGTAGATCCAATAGATTAGGATCAGTTTCACTCTCCGGATCAGAGTTCACCCTCTCCATTCACCATGGCATGCTGACAATAGTGTCAACATCTTTAGTTCATAACAACAATCAAAACAATCAATCCCTAATACATTAATTGCTTCACTCATATAGTTATTAACATACTAATCTCAAGTCAATCCTTCAGTTTTAAAAATCATTCAGTTTCCAAATCATAATTAAAAAACAATTAATTATCCAACCAAAATTTAGAATGACATTGCTCAGTGATTCAAATTGGTCCTATTACTCTTGGTCCTATTGTCAAAATCCCTCAATTTAACACACATCAACATTGGCAGAATGTACATTATATTAACATCCAGTTTAATTATCCCATAATTCTACTATTAACTTTTTTTTATCACGATTATAATACAGATCAGTATCAATGTATTCTTAATCTAAATTACTATAATTGTATGTAGTGTGTAGACCTCTACAATCAACCTGATACCCCAAAAGTCTAAATCAATTTTGGGCCAAGTTGACCAGCAACTCCTCTCATACTGGGAAGAAAAAAATAAAATACATTTTTAGACCTTAAGGGCAGTTTTATTTCAAATGTAGTAGTACCCGGACGGAGAAAATCCAATAAGCGTTTTATAGTTACATCGTTAGGGTAAGTTAACCAAAAGCACCCTAATAATTTGGTCTATTTAACCCTCTTAATTTCGTCTACTGTTCTGACTTGGTGGTGCACATGTAGCCTATAACCGGTTTTAGAGAAATGTAATCATTGAATATTGTAAGAGCTTTCGTTGTCTGCCTATATGCCCCCTTTATTTATCCTATGGTTCTGACTTGGTGTACAGGGAGAACACTAAGAACGGCCCATGTTCTGAATTCTGTCGTTGTACATTTCAAAGTGTTAATCAAATAGTTATATTGACTATGTCCATCTTAGCTCGCTCATTGTCTTAATTGAAATTACGGATTGCCTCTCATCCGCTTGTCGTATCCCATGCCATATTTTGTACATCTCAATTTTCATTAGAAACCACATGTTTCAGCAAGTCAGCCATATCAGCTATGTTTTTTTAAAGGCAGTAAATGAGGCTGAATGAACTGTTTCGCTGCCAGACAAGGCTCTGCTGATAGCCAGGTGTAGCAGTGGTAAGATGTTGGGACAGCTTTATGTAGGCCCTAACAGTTTGTGGGCACCGTTTGTCACCGTTATAGTGCAATTAATGTATTGTGTTGTGTAGTGGCTTTGCTGGCATGCATCCCAGTTAAAAAATTAAAGAAAATTAACATTTAATTTGTTCACCAAGATTTATGGGCTCCTGAGTGGCGCAGTGGTCAAAGGCACTGCATCTCAGTGCAAGAGGCATCACTACAGACCCTGGTTCGATTCCAGGCTGTATCACAACCGGCCGTGATTGGGAGTCCCATAGGACGGTGCACAATTTGGCCCAGCGTCGTCCCGGTTTGGCTGGGGTAGGCCGTCATTGTAAATAAGCATTTGTTCCTGACTTAAAGTTAAAGCCTAGTTAAATAAAGGTTAAATAAAAATGTACATGCAAAAATTGCCACTGTGCCACAGCCATTGTTCCATAGAAGTAGAATGGACAGCAAGTAGCCTCTGATACAACGCCTGTTATCCTTAGGGTTGCACATTTTGGGGAATATTCAGAGGTGGAAACTTTCCGTAGGAATTAACAGGAATATATATGGGAATTAACGGGAATGTATGCAAATTAATATTAATACCATTTAAATGTAAGATTTTTTGCATTGGATATACACTGCTCAAAAAAATAAAGGGAACACTTAAACAACACAATGTAACTCCAAGTCAATCACACTTCTGTGAAATCAAACTGTCCACTTAGGAAGCAACACTGATTGACAATAAATTTCACATGCTGTTGTGCAAATGGAATAGACAACAGGTGGAAATTATAGGCAATTAGCAAGACACCCCCAATAAAGGAGTGGTTCTGCAGGTGGGGACCACAGACCATTTCTCAGTTCCTATGCTTCCTGGCTGATGTTTTGGTCATTTTTGAATGCTGGCGGTGCCTTCACTCTAGTGGTAGCATGAGACGGAGTCTACAACCCACACAAGTGGCTCAGGTAGTGCAGCTCATCCAGGATGGCACATCAATGCGAGCTGTGGCAAGAAGGTTTGCTGTGTCTGTCAGCGTAGTGTCCAGAGCATGGAGGCGCTACCAGGAGACAGGCCAGTACATCAGGAGACGTGGAGGAGGTTGTAGGAGGGCAACAAGCCAGCAGCAGGACCGCTACCTCCGCCTTTGTGCAAGGAGGAGCAGGAGGAGCACTGCCAGAGCCCTGCAAAATGACCTCTAGCAGGCCACAAATGTGCATGTGTCTGCTCAAACGGTCAGAAATAGACTCCATGAGGGTGGTATGAGGGCCCGACATCCACAGGTGGGGGTTGTGCTTACAGCCCAACACCATGCAGGACGTTTGGCATTTGCCAGAGAACACCAAGATTGGCAAATTCGCCACTGGCGCCCTGTGCTCTTCACACATATAAGCAGGTTCACACTGAGCACGTGACAGATGTGACAGAGTCTGGAGACGCCGTGGAGAACGTTCTGCTGCCTGCAACATCCTCCAGCATGACCGGTTTGGCGGTGGGTCAGTCATTATGTGGGGTGGCATTTCTTTGGGGGAGCCGCACAGCCCTCCATGTGCTCGCCAGAGGTAGCCTGACTGCCATTAGGTACCGAGATGAGATCCTCAGATCCCTTGTGAGACCATATGCTGGTGCGGTTGGCCCTGGGTTCCTCCTAATGCAAGACAATGCTAGACCTCATGTGGCTGGAGTGTGTCAGCAGTTCCTGCAAGAGGAAGGCATTGATGCTATGGACTGGCCCGCCCGTTCCCCAGACCTGAATCCAATTGAGCACATCTGGGACATCATGTCTCGCTCCATCCACCAACGCCACGTTGCACCACAGACTGTCCAGGAGTTGGCGGATGCTTTAGTCCAGGTCTGGGAGGAGATCCCTCAGGAGACCACCCGCCACCTCATCAGGAGCATGCCCAGGCATTGTAGGGAGGTCATACAGGCACGTGGAGGCCACACACACTACTGAGCCTCATTTTGACTTGTTTTAAGGACATTACATCAAAGTTGGATCAGCCTGTAGTGTGGTTTTCCACTTTAATTTTGAGTGTGACTCCAAATCCAGACCTCCATGGGTTGATAAATTGGTTTGATTATTTTTGTGTGATTTTTGTTGTCAGCACATTCAACTATGTAAAGAAAAAAGTATTTAATAAGATTATTTCTTTCATTCAGATCTAGGATGTGTTGTTAAAGTGTTCCCTTTATTTTTTTGAGCAGTATATTTACCATATCATACGGAGACAAACATAAACATTTGACCTTATCATAAGTAGACATAATTGCAAATGATTAAATCCTTCCAATAGAAATATTTAAAAACGATTTAGTTACGAATTGAACTTTAATTAAATGAGTTGACTCTTCACATGGGATGATTTCACTGAACAACAACAAAAAAGGGAATATTGAATGATCCCCAATGATCCTTCGCATCTCCCAAAAATGTTTTTAACATCTGTAAAATGATAGTCTAGAAACTAAAGCTTTGGTTGTCTTCCATGTCTTCTCCCTGGATCTCCTCAATGTCCACCTCTTGAACATCAGACTCTGAGGCCTCATCTTCACTGTCACTTTCCAACCTTGTTGAGGATGGCTCGTTGTCAGGCTCAAAAAGCCTTAAATTTGCCCGGGTGGCCACCAATTTTTCAACCCTTGTATTGGTCAGCCTGTTGCGTGCCTTGGTGTGTGTTCCCAAACAAGGACCAGTTGCGCTCTGAGGCGGCTGATGTTAGTGGGATTTGGAGGATGATGGAGGCAACAGGGGAAAGAGCCTCAGATCCACAAAGTCCCTTCCACCAGGTGGCTGATGAGATATGTTGGCACGACTGCCGTATTGCATCTCCATCCCAAAGCCCTTGCTTGGAAGTGTACTTCGCCAGACTGCCAAGAATCTTGCCCTCATCCAGGCCAAGGTGGCAAGACACGGTAGTTATGACACCATAGGCTTTGTTGATCTCTGCACCAGACAGGATGCTCTTGCCAGCATACTTGGGGTCCAACATGTATGAGCTTCAGGCAGAGGTCTTCACGCTTTTTGATGTATTTCAGAACTGCAGTTTCCTCTGCTTAGCAACAGGGAAGTGGGCAGGGCAGTATGGATTTCTTCTCTTACATCTGCAAGCAGTTTGAACATCAGACAGGATGGCATTGTCTCCCTCAATCCGTGCAATGGCTACTGCTATAGGTTTCAGGAGTTTCAGGCTGCTTACCACTCTCTCCCAAAATACATAATCCAGGAGGATCCTCTTGATGGGGCTGGCCTTATCGGCAGACTGTGATATGGCCATTTCTTGGATAGACTCCTTCCCCTCCAGGAGACTGTCAAACATGATGACAACACCACTCCAACGGGTGTTGCTGGGCAGCTTCAATGTGGTGCTCTTATTCTTCTCACTTTGCTTGGTGAGGTAGATTGCTGCTATAACTTGATAACCCTTCACCCACCTAACAATTTCCTTGGCTCTCTTGTAGTGTATCCATTGTTTTCAGTGCTATGATGTCCTTGAGGAGCAGATACAATGCATGAGCAGCACAGCCAATGGGTGTGATGTGAGGGTAGGACTCCTCCACTTTAGACCAAGCAGCCTTTGTTCGCAGAATTGTCTGTCACCAGTTCAAATACCTTCTGTGGTCCAAGGTCATTGATAGCTACCTTCAGCTAATCTGCAATGTAGAGACCGGTGTGTCTGTTGTTCCTTGTGTCTGTGCTCTTGTAGAATACTGGTTGAGGGGTGGAGATGATGTAGTTCATTATTCCTTGCCCACTAACATTCGACCACCCATCAGAGATGATTGCAATACAGTCTGCTTTCTCTATGATTTGCTTGACCTTCACTTGAACTCTGTTCAACTCTGCATTCAGCAAATGAGTAGATAAAGCATGTCTGGTTGGAGGGGTGTATGCTGGGCGGAGAACATTCAGAAATCTCTTCCAATACACATTCCCTGTGAGCATCAGAGGTGAACCAGTTGCATATACAGCTCGAGCAAGACATTCATAATTTCTCTGACTACGTTTCTCCATTGAGTCAAAAAAATGACTGATTCCAGGAGGACCATGAGCTGTTGCTATCGATAAGGTCTCCGATTCAAAATTTTCACCTCGATTAAAAGTAGAGGGACTTTTGTCAGAGGTTGCTTGTTGTGAGCGCTGAGGGAACTTTATGCACATGGCCAAATGATTCTGCATCTTTGTTGCATTCTTCACATATGATTTGGCACAGTATTTGCAAATGTATACAGCTTGTCCTTCTACATTAGCTGCAGTGAAATGTCTCCACACATCAGATAGTGCCTGTGGCATTTTCCTGTAAAGATTAGAAAAAAATGAGTAAAAAAATAAAATAAAAATACAATTCCATGTACAGATAAATAGTTAAGGAGTTAGATTAAACAACTCCTTTGTAAGATAAATGTTTTAAAATGAAACGTGTATGGAAACTGGTGAATTAACACTCCTCAGTTAGCACGCTCAAGCAAGCTAAAACCTACATGGTAGCAAAAACTAACTAGCAGAAATGGCTAAGTTTGAAATGATTTAAACACACTTTGCTGTAGGCTACTATTTACTAGTTAACAAAAAAGTATGTATGTCATATAAAATATTTTCACCCCACCCAGTATTGTAATCAAAACTTATCAGAAAGCATGTAGTCCTTGTCTCTGACAGTGTAGTTGTGTGGGATCAATAGCATCTCATTAGTGTGCAAGATCTTGAGAGATCAGCTGTACATGTGATGGAAGAATGCACTGTGGATGCAGAGGGTTGCAATTCCATTGAATTGGGAATAGTTTAACCAAAATATGCCACAAGACCTAGAATTGCCAAATGTGTATCCCACAAAAAAGGTTTACTGTTATAAGCTAATATTTTGATGAATTTAAGCAAAATTCCCCAAATTCCAGGGCTTAACTTCCCATGGAAAATGTCTGGAAAAATGCTGGAAATTTAGCGGAAAGTTTCTGACCCTTTGCAACCCTAGTTATCCTTATACAGTATGTGCATTGTGAGATGGAGACCCCCCAAAAATTACTCAATGTGATTGTATCTTTTCGATTCTAATTCTACAGTCAATACAACCTCTGTACATACCTCTCCTGTTGCTTTTCCGCAACATGTCAACATCTGAAGCACCCAACAGCGCTCTTGCCATCACAGTGGAACTGCTTGCCTGGTTGCATGGCCACCCTCCAGATGTTCTTTGGGACTGTAACGTTCGAGCCTGGGTGAATTTCGATCTACAAACATGAATAATTCAGTCAGATGCTGTAAAAAACTAGGAAGTACTGTAAGTAACATAATATATCCTCTGTATTTAAAATAGTCATACTAGTAAATGCATTGTTTAAATCAAGTCAATGTACCTAATCAGTATGTATCTTAACCTCATGTACTATGTTTCTGTACAAATGTATACACATATATAAGGAAACTTGTTTTACCTTTAAATAGCTAAATTAACTATAAACCAGTACAGCCATCTCAATACTGAGCCAGCTAACGGTAGCCGCTAAGCTAATAGCAACACTATAGGTTTGACAGGCTCGCGTTAGGACAGTTAGAGTATAGTTTTTCTAAACAAAATACAACTCTGTAATATATAACAATTGATTGGGAAGATGTCAGAACCTAGGCCATGTAAACGGAGTCGAAAATAAACCACAATATTACCTCAGAGGAGCAATAAATCAATAAGTCCAAACCAGAATATTAGCCGGCTCCATTTTGTCTTATGTTATTCTATGGCCTAGCCTAACTTAGCCGCAAACCCAGTCATCTCCGTCAAGATCGCTAGCAGTTATCACTCTATTAATTTCAACATTTGAAACATTACAATTTCAACATAAAAGGTAAGTATCACTCAGATAAACATTTAGGTGGCTAACTGATTTTTGTACTCCAACGCCCTTGGGTAGGTGGAGGAAGTCTTGAAGGCATCTAGGAATCTTTGTGTTGTCCTAGAATTCATAGAGCGGCTTTTGATAATCCTTGGTTGGAGTCTGAGCAGATTATTTGTTGCGATTGGAAACGTAATAAAATGGTGGTCCGATAGTCCAGGATTATGAGGAAAAATATTTATATACACAATATTTGACTGTGGCAATGCGTAGGTCCGGAGACATGTTGGACAACACCCACTGAGTCGCGGATGGCTCTGAAAGCCTTTTGGAGTGGGTCTGTGGATTTTTCCATGTGAATATTGAAGTCACCAAAAACATGTATCTGTCATGACTACAAGGTCTGATAGGAATTCTGGGAACTCGGTTAGGAACGCTGTATACAGCCCAGGAAGCCTGCAAACAGTAGCTATAAAAAGTGATTGAGTAGGCTGCATAGATTTCATGACTAGAAGCTCAAAAGACGAAAACGCAGTAATTTGGGGGGGGGTACATTTAAATTTGCTGTCGTAAATGTTAGCGACACCTACGCCTTTGCAGGATGTGCGGGGGGGGGGGGGGGGGCAAGGTCACTAGAGTAACCACGAGGAGAGGCCTCATTTAACACGTTTGTCAGGCCAATCACATCAAGTTTATGATCAGTGATGGAGTCTGTCACTCCTCAGCAGGCCAGGCTTGGTCCTTTTGTGTGTGGAGTCCCAGAAAGAGGTTCAGTTATCTTCAAATTCTATCTTTTGGGAGGGCCAGAAAACAGTTTTCAACTAGCGATTGAGTTGTGAGACTCTGCTGTAGAGCTATCACTCCCCCTAACTGGGAGTGGGCCAGAGACAATTAATCGAGGCCAACACATCTTTCTAGCTAAATTACACACTGAAGGTATGTTGCGCTTGGTGACCTCTGACTGTTTCATCCTAACATCGTTGGTGCCGACGTGGATAACAATATCCCTATACCATCTACACTCGCCAATTTTAGTCTCAGCCAGCACCATCTTCAGATTAGCCTTTATGTCAGTAGCCCTGTCTCCTTGTAAACAGTGTATGATCGCTGGATAATTCATTTTAAATCTAATAATGCGGGTAATGGAGTCACCAATTACTAGGGTTTCCAATTTGTCAGAGCTAATGGTGGGAGGCTTTGAATGCTCAGACCCCGTAATGGGTGGAGGAGAGACCTGAGAAGGCTTGGGCTCTGACTGTGACTCGTTTCTTAGTGGTGAGAACCGGTTAAAAGTTTCTATCGGCTGAATGAGAGACCGGTTGAGCATGCTGAAGAATTTTTTCCCAGGAACTAGGAGAACATTATCCGGCTGCGGCAACTGTGCAGGGCGATTAACACTACTACCTGTATTTACTGGTGGCACAGATGCTGTATAATCTTTTCCTCCACTTAAATTGCCCTTGCCTAACGATTCAGTTATCCTCACCATAAGGTGATAGAGCTCCTGTATTCTAATTAATAAATTTAGAATAATTATATCCTTATTCTAAAAATAAAAAAATGTATCCTCTTATCATTACATTTTTTTAAACTTTTATTTAACTAGGCAAGTCAGTTGAGAACAAATTCTTATTTACAATGACGGCCTACCAAAAGGCAAAAGGCCTCCTGCGGGGACGGGGGCTGGGATTAAAAAATATATGACAAAACACACATCACGACAATCTACAGACAATACCCCATAATGACAAAGCAAAAACTGTTTATTTTTGATTATTGCAAATATATACAGTTGAAGTCCAAAGTTAACATACACCTTAGCCAAATACATTTAAACTCAGTTTTTCACAATTCCTGACATTTAATCTTAGTAAAAATTCCCTGTCTTAGGTCAGTTAGGATCACCACTTTCTTTTAAGAATGTGAAATGTCAGAATAATAGTAGAGAGAATGATGTATTACAGCTTTTATTTCTTTCATCACATTCCCAGTGGGTCAGAAGTTTACATACACTCAATTAGTATTTGGTAGCATTGCCTTTAAATTGTTTAACTTGAGTCAAACATTTCGGATAGCCTTCCACAAGCTTCCCACAATAAGTTGGGTGAATTTTGGCCCATTCCTCCTGACAAAGCTGGTGTAACTGAGTCAGGTTTGTAGGCCTCCTTGCTCGCACATGCTTTTTCAGTTCTGCCCACACATTTTCTATAGGCTTGAGGTCAGGGCTTTGTGATGGCCACTCCAATACCTTGACTATGCTGTCCTTAAGCCATTTTGCCACAACTTTAGAAGTATGCTTGGGGTCATTGTCCATTTGGAAGACCCATTTGCAACCAAGCTTTAACTTCCTGACTGATGTTTTGAGATGTTGCTTCAATATATCCACATCATTTTCATTCCTCATGATACCATCTATTTTGTGAAGTGCACCAGTTTCTCCTGCAGCAAAGCACCCCCACAACATGATGCTGTCACCCCCGTGCTTCACGGTTGGGATGATGTTCTTCAGCTTGCAAGCCTCCCCCTTTTTCCTCCAAAAATAACGATAGTCATTATGGCCAAACAGTTCTATTTTTGTTTCATCAATTTCTCCAAAAAGTACAATCTTTGTCCCCATGTGCAGTTGCAAACCGTAGTCTGGCTTTTTTATGGCCGTTTTGGAGTAGTGGCTTCTTTCTTGCTAAGCAGCCTTTCAGGTTATGTCGATATAGGACTCGTTTTACTGTGGATATAGAAACTTTTGTACCTGTTTCCTCCAGCATCTTCACAAGGTCCTTTGCTTTTGTTCTGGGATTGATTTGCACTTTTCGCACCAAAGTACGTTCATTTCTAGGGGACAGAGCGCGTCTCCTTCCTGAGCGGTATGACGGCTGTGTGGTCCCATGGTGTTTATACTTGCGTACTATTTGTACAGATGAATGTAGTACCTTCAGGCATTTGGAAATTGCTCCCAAGGATGAACCAGACTTGTGGAGGTCTACAATTTTTTTCTGAGGTCTTGGCTGATTTCTGTCGATTTTCCCATGATGTCAAGCAAAGAGGCACTGAGTTTGAAGGCAGGCCTTGAAATACATCCACAGGTACACCTCCAATTGACGTCAATTAGCTTATCAGAAGTTTCTAAAGCCATGACATCATTTTCTGGAATTTTCCAAGTTGTTTAAAGGCACAGTCAACTTAGTGTGGTGACCTAAACTGGGATATGCTTAACACCCCGGCCGTTCTACAGTCTAAGCTAGATGCCCTCAATCTCACACAAATCATCAAGAAACCCACCAGGTACCACCCTAAATCCGTAAACATGGGCACCCTTATAGATATTATCCTGCCCAACCTGCCCTCCAAATACACCTCTGCTGTTTTCAATCAGGATCTCAGCGAACACTGCCTCATTGCCTGCATCCGTTATGGGTCCGCGGTCAAACGACCACTGTCAAACGCTCCCTTAAACACTTCTGGCCTATCTAATCGACCTAGCCCGGGTATCCTGGAAGGATATTAACCTCATCCCGTCAGTTGAGGATGCCTGGTTGTTCTTTTAAAAGTAATTTCCTCACCATCTTAAATAAGCATGCCCCTTTCAAAAAATGTAGAACTAAGAACAGATATAGCCCTTGGTTCACTCCAGACCTGACTGCCCTTGACCAGCACAAAAACATCCTGTGGCATACTGCACTAGCATCGAATAGTCCCCGCGATATGCAACTTTTCAGGGAAGTCAGGAACCAATACACACAGTCAGTTAGGAAAGCAAAGGCTAGCTTTTTCAAAAATAAGTTTGCTTTCTGTAGCTCTTACTCCAAAAAGTTCTGGGACACTGTAAAGTCCATGGAGAACAAGAGCATCTCCTCCCAGCTGCCCACTGCACTGAGGTAGGGAACACTGTCACCACCGATAAATCCACGATAATCGAGAATTTCAATCAGCATTTCTCTACTGTTGGCCATCCTGGCTACCCCAACCCAACAGCTCCGCACCCCCCACAGCTACTTGCCCAAGCCTCACAGCTTCTCCTTCACCCAAATCCAGATAGCAGATGTTCTGAAAGAGCTGCAAAACCTGGACCCGTACAAATCAGCTGGGCTAGACAATCTGGACCCTCGCTTTCTAAAATGGTTCACCGTCATTGTTGCAACCCCTATTACTAGTCTGTTCAACCTCTCTTTCGTATCGTCCAAGATTCCTAAAGATTGGAAAGCTGCTGCGGTCATCCCCCTCTTCAAAGGGGGAGACACTCTAGACCCAAACTGTTACAGACCTATATCCATCCTGTTCTGCCTTTCTAAAGTCTTCGAAAGCCAAGTTAACAAACAGATCACTGACCATTTTGAATCCCACGTACCTTCTCCGCTGTGCAATCTGATTTCCGAGCTGGTCACGGGTGCACCTCAGCCACGCTCAAGGTACTAAACGATATCATAACCGCCATCGATAAAAGACAGTACTGTGCAGCCGTCTTCATCGACTTGGCCAAGGCTTTCGACTCTGTCAATCACCGTATTCTTATCGGCAGACTCAACAGCCTTGATTTCTCAAATGACTGCCTCGCCTGGTTCACCAACTACTTCTCAGACAGAGTTCAGTGTGTCAAATCGGAGGGCCTGTTGTCCGGACCTCTGGCAGTCTCTATGGGGGTACCACAGAGTTCAATTCTCGGGCTGACTCTCTTCTCTGTATATATCAATGATGTCGCTCTTGCTGCGGGTGATTCCTTGATTCACCTCCATGCAGACGACACCATTCTGTATACATTTGGCCCTTCTTTGGACACTGTGTCAACAAATCTCCAAATGAGCTTCAATGCCATACAACACTCCTTCTGTGGCCTCCAACTGCTCTTAAATGCTAATAAACTAAATCCATGCTCTTCAACCGATCGCTGCCCGCACCCGCCCGCCCGACTAGCATCACTACTCTGGACGCTTCTGACTCAGAATATGTGGACAACTACAAATACCAAGGTGTCTGTCTAGACTGTAAACTCTCCTTCCAGATTCACATTAAGCATCTCCAATCCAAAATAAAATCTAGAATGGGCTTCCTATTTTGCAACAAAGCCTCCTTCACTCACGCTGCCAAACATACCCTCGTTAAACTGACTATACTACCGATCCTCGACTTTGGCGATGTCATTTACAAAATAGCCTCCAACACTCTACTCAGCAAACTGGATGCAGTCTATCACAGTGCCATCCGTTTTGTCACCAAAGACCCATATACCACCCACCACTGCGACCTGTATGCTCTCGTTGGCTGGCCCTCGCTACATATTCGTCGCCAGACAAACTGGTCATCTATAAGTCTTTGCTAGGTAAAGATCCGCCTTATCTCAGCTCACTGGTCACCATAACAACACCAACCCGTAGCACGCGCTCCAGCAGGTATATCTCACTGGTCATCCCCAAAGCCAACGCCCACTTTGGCCGCCTTTCCTTCCAGTTCTCTGCTGCCAATGACTGGAACAAATTGCAAAAATCGCTGAAGTTGGAGACTTATATCTCCCTCACTAGCTTTAAGCATCAGCTATCTGAGCAGCTTACCGATCGCTGCAGATGTACACAGCCCATCTGTAAATAGCCCACCCAACTACCTACCTTATCCCCATATTGTTTTTATTTACTTTTTTGCTCTTTTGTACACCAGTATTTCTACTTGCACTTCATCTGCACATCTATCACTTCAGTGTTAATTTGCTAAATTGTAATTATTTCACCACTATGGCCTATTTATTGCCTTACCTCCTTACTCCATTTGCACATACTATATATAGATTTTTCTATTGTGTTATTGACTGTACTTTTGTTTATCCCATGTGTAACTCTGTGCTGTTTTTTTGTTGCACTGCTTTGCTTTATCTTGGCCAGGTCGCAGTTGTAAATGACAACTTGTTCTCAACTAGCCTACCTGGTTAAATAAAGGGGAATTATAATTTTTTTTTATGTACTGGGCCGTTCGCACTACCCTCTGTAGTGTCTTGCGGTTGGAGGCCAAGCAGTTGCCATACCAGGCAATGATGCAACCAGTCAGGCTGCTCTCGATGGTGCAGCTGTAGAACCTTTTGAGGATCTGAGGACCCATGCCAACTCTTTTCAGTCTCCTGAGGGGGAATAGGTTTTGTCGTGCCCTCTTCACGACTGTCTTGGTGTGCTTAGACCATGTTAGTTTGTTGGTGGTGTGGACGCCAAGGAACTTGAAGCTCTCAACCTGCTTCACTGCAGCCCCGTCTTTCATCTTTCCGTCGATCATGACTAGTCTCACAATTCCTGCCGCTGAAAAACATTCCCAGAGCATAATGCTGCCAGCACCATGGTTCACCCTAGCGATGGTGCCAGGTTTCCTCCAGACGTGACGCTTGGCATTCAGGCCAAAGAGTTCAATCTTGGTTTCATCAGACCAGAGAATCTTGTTTCTCATGGTCTGAGTCACTCCAAGCCGGCTGTCGTGCCTTTTACTGAGGAGTGGCTTCCATCTGGCCGCTCTACAAAAAACTGTTTTCGTGTTGTCATGATGGGGTATTGTGTGTAGATTGATGAGTTATTTAGAATAAGGCTGTAACGTAAATAAATGGAAAAAGTCGAGGGGTCTAAATACTTTCCGAATGCACTGTATCGCTATCGGGGCTGTAGTTAGGAGTACTATTAGAGTGAGGGGAAATAATCTATATAAAAAGCACTGGGATGTTTGACATGCTAAAATAGACGTGGCTATTTGCCTTGTGAAATAAAAATACATCCATAAAGGGCTAGAATACAAATAGTACAATGTATTTCAACCCTTGAGGCTACAGATTATTTTAATGTGGCATTACAAAGTAATCTATTAGCACGCTAATCAAATGCAATGTTCAAGTTCTCATAGCATAATAAATATATGTGATGAGTTTTCTTAGCTACCACACCCGTTGGTTTTTCAGAGGGCCTCGTTAATCACATTCACAACTCTTTCTAGTTATCTGCAACAAATATTTAATCAGTACCACAGCGCTATCTGCTGTTAATCGGTTGACATAATTGTGTGGACTACAAGTCCCACAAGCAAGCGTTCGTGCCTATGGACTACTACACCCATCATGCTAATGTAGTTCAGCGATGAGATTGAACGTTCTAGCACAGTTTCTAATACTTTCACAATAGAAACGACTGGACAGCATTACAAAACAGAAAAAGCCAACACATTTTATTAAAATGCTTTGGTTTGAAGGCTCTATTCCAGCAGCCATCATCTCCGCCAAAGAACAGAGCTCCATCTTCGTCGTCGTAATAACAGGTATTGTTTTGTAGATTACGGTAGCTAGCCAGCGCAGATTTGTTAGCAAACCAGTTGATTTGAATGATTCGCTAATGTAGCTAGAAAACTGAGACCAAACGAGCTCTGTCATTGTCAGTAAACTAGCTATGAATATCAACAACATGACATAACGTTAGCCAACGGGTCGAAATGGAAAGGAATGACAGCTGTCAAATATCAGCTAACGTTAAATAATACGATTTACCTAGTTAGTTAATTGTTAGCTAACTGGTTATTTCTAGCCGCTAATGACAACCAAACTGTCTGGCTAGCTTGCTGACCCGTTTGTTTACATACAACAGAAACAGCGTTTCTCTCGTCATTATTCACCGTTCGTTCCTTGCCTAATTTCAGTAGAACCAGCGACTGTCACCACCAACATACTTGTCTTGTGGGCAGTGCGTGTGATGCGAATTATTCACCACTTCTGACATTCTTGTCTTCGACCAGGCGACGATGAGGTGTCAGCACAAATGATGTCCAGTTGGGAGGACGACAGAGTGGCCGAGGCCTCCCATAACTGCTGTGTCGCAATCAAGGTGGATGCCAAGAGGTAGCCTATAATGCAATCCTACACTTGTGTGGATATGATACACACTGCTTCCTTACATTATTTTCAAATGACAATAGTAATACTAACATAAATGTTATGTCTTATGTTTAATGTTTTTTTTTCTTCCAGCGAGACATGCTCTCAGTTCTCTCAAATCTGTATCCTTCTCCTCCAAAGGGTTTTTATTACCCCTATAGTTGGACTGTTGTGTTTCTGATCCCTCAGTCATTATTTTGTGTAGAAGATGTTGCATCTCTTCTAAAACCTGGGATTATTCACCAACTGTATTCTTTCAGACATATTCTAGACTATGCAATCAAGTCCAATGCCTTTGTTGTTATTATGTTGTTGTTGTGCACATTGGTTTGGCCATAACTTCCCCTTGAAGACCCGGTGGTGTGCATCCCATCCAGTTTCTTTATCGGAGAGAATGGAATCCCCCTGGAAGTTGTTGCCGGGAGTGTCTCTGCAGAGGAACTCATGAAAAGAATCGACAAAGTCATAAAGGTAAGACTTAAATAGAAAATACAAACAATAACAGTAAATTGTTTCCAAGAGTGCTGAGGGTGTCACACTGAACATGCATCTCTTGTGCCTTACAGATGCACGCCCAGCAGATAGCAGGCGGGGGAGCGGAAGCAGGGACTCCCGTGAAGGCTTGCCCACCAGCCGTGGTAGCCTCAGAGCCAGCTCCAGCACAGCCCCCCTCACTACCTGCAGCGCCAGCCACATCTAAAGGTGTGATTGTGTGTCAGACCACCGTGGACGATGCTGATTAATGATGGTTCACCACAGTAGTTTTTCTGCATAACAATGCAACAAAATACGAGCAGTTGCGCTATACAGAAATGCCATTCTGTGTGTGTTACTAGATACGCTACATTAATAAAAGTATGTGGACAGCTGCTCGTCGAACATCTCATTCCAAAATCATGGGCATTAATGTGGAGTTTGGCCCCCCCTTTGCTGCTATAACAGCCTCCACTCTTCCACTATATGATGGAACATTGCTGCAGGGACTTGCTTCCATTCAGCCACGAGTATTCGTGAGGTCGGCACTGATGTTGGGCGATTAAGCCTGGCTCGCAGTCGGCGTAACAATTCATACCGAAGGTGTTTGATGGGGTTGAGGTCAGGCCTCTGTGCAGTCCAGTCAAGTTCTTCCACACCGATCTCAACAAACCATTGCTGTATGAACCTCGCTTTGTGCAGGGGACATTGTCATGCTGAAACAGGAAAGGGCCTTCCCCAAACTGTTGCCAAAAAGTTGGAAGCACAGAATCGTCTGGAATGTAATTGTATGCTGTAGCGTTAAGGTTCCCCTTCACTGGAACTAAGGGGCCTAGCCCGAACCATGAAAAACAGCCCCAGACCATTATTCCTCCTCCACCAAACTTTACAGTTGGCACTATGCATTGGGGCAGGTAGCGTTCTCCTGGCATCAGCCAAACCCAGATTCTTCTGTCGGACTGCCAGATGCTGAAACGTGATTCATCAATCCAGAGAGTGCGTTTTCACTGCTCCAGAGTCCAATGGCGGCGAGCTTTGCACCACTCCAGCCGAGGCTTGGCATTGCTCATGATGATCTTAGGCTTGTGTTCGGCTGCTCGGCCATGGAAGCCCATTTCATGAAGCTCCTGATGAAGACTTGTGCTGACGTTGCTTCCAGAGGCAGTTTGGAACTTGGTAGTGAGTGTTGCAACCGAGGACAGATTATTTTTACATGCTATGCGTTTCAGCACTCGGCGGTCCCGTTCTGTGAGCATGTGTGGCCTACCACTTTGCGGCTGAGCCGTTGTTGCTCCTAGACGTTTCTACTTCATAATAACACCACTTATAGTTGACTGGTGCAGCTCTAGCAGTGCAGAAATTTGATGAACTGACTTGTTGGAAAGGTGCCATCCTGTGACGGTGCCATGTTGAAAGTCACTGAGCTCTTCAGTAAGACCATTCTACTGCCAATGTTTGTCTATGGAGATTGCATGGCTGTGTGCTCGATTTTATACACCTGTCAGCATCAGGTGTGGCTGAAATAGCCAAATCCACTAATTTGAAGGGGTGTTCCCATACCTTTGTATATAGTGTCCTGTTGATATGAACAACAATGTGTAGACTTAAATAGAGACACTGACATGATTACTGTTAATTGATACACTTGGTGTTTCTCAATGTATACTAACGTGCTCCAAGCACGGGAGAGTTGGGGTATGGATCCAAATCAAAGTATGCAAAATGGAGCACGGAGGGCACTTCTTGAATTAGTACTCCGTTTGTACATATATTGAAGTATGCATCAATGCAAGCTTCAACAGAAAGTATGCATAGAAATATGAAACAACCATGTAAAAAAAAACATATTCTCCACACTCGTCCTCACAAGAACCATACTCAAGAGAACGTAGTCGAGGAATGCATTTGGAGCATGGATCACGGTAGTATGCATATTGAGAAACGCACACTGAAAAGGATTTCTGTAATCCGCTTGTGGTTCTGCTCAGAATCCCTGTCCAGGCCAGCAGAGGAAGGCGGAGCATCAGCCTCAGTGGTCGTCACCCCCGGGGAAGACGGGAGCGCATCGTCAGACGACGCATCAACCAGCTCTCAGCCTGACGGTGGCCTTGATGCTAAGGTGGAGAGGTAGGAACGACACACAACGGAGGAGCAGGGATGGAGGGTTGAAACATGCTTTATCTTCTAAACCTTCCCTTCTGTAGGTTAACAAAGAAACTGGAGGAGAGACGGGAGAAGAAAAAGAAAGAGGAGGAGGAGGTAAAGAATACTGACACCTCCCCTACTGACACCTTGCTGGTGTCCCATACTGACACCTCCCATACTGACACCTCCCCTACTGACACCTTGCTGGTGTCCCATACTGACACCTCCCATACTGACACCTCCCCTACTGACACCTTGCTGGTGTCCCCTACTGACACCTCCCCTACTGACACCTTGCTGGTGTCCCATACTGACACCTCCCCTACTGACACCTCCCCTACTGACACCTTGCTGGTGTTCCCTACTGACACCTCCCCTACTGACACCTCGCCTACTGACACCTTGCTGGTGTCCCATACAGACACCTCCCCTACTGACACCTTGCTGGTGTCCCCTACTGACACCTCCCATACTGACACCTCGCCGGTGGCCCCCACTGACACCTCGCCGGTGGCCCCCACTGCTCTTTTAATACTATGCACATTTTGGCTAATCTAAATGTGTATACATAGTATGGACGGCCTATTGATACTTGTGTGCGCCTGTATCTATTTCTGTGTGATGATGGTCAGGGTGAAATAAAGAAGGAGATGGAGAGAAGGAAGATGGGGAAGGAGATGCTGGACTACAAGAGGAAAAACGAGGATGAGAAGACCAAGCGCATCATGGATGAGAGGAGCAGAGAGAAGGCAGAGGAGAAGGCTGCCAGGGAGCGTGTCAAAGCACAGATCGCCCTGGTAAACAAATGCATCAAACTCTCACCCCTCAGCTTCAAAACCCACCAAGACTTTGAACTAAAATAATAATCCCTTGTTGGGCCTCTCTGATTAAACTTTCACTCATGAATAACTCCCTCTAGTGGCCTGAGTGAACACTGCAGGGTTTGGTGATGAAATAGACATTGTTTGTTGTGGTGGTGTGGAATGAGTATAGTGGCTGGCTGATGCACGTTTGTCCCCACAGGACCGTGCTGATAGAGCTGCCCGCTATGCCAATAACCAGGAGGAGGTGGAGGCAGCCCGGCTGGCAGCACTGCAGGCCAGACAAGCAGAGGCGGAGGCCAAGAAGGAGATTGCACACAGGGAGAGGAGGTATGGAGCTACTTTAGTCACAGGAGAAAATGTAGATTCACTTCAAACAGTTAATTTTTTTTTTTACACCCAAGAAGTTCTATGTTGTATGTCACCACTAATGTAATCATAGATTAACATAAAAAAACGTGTGTGTTATTTTCCTCCAGCGCCATAGCAAGAATACAGTTCCGTCTCCCAGATGGTTCTTTCTTCACCACCCAGTTCTCCTCAGAGGCCAGACTGAATGAGGCTCGGCAGTTTGCTGTCAATGTAAGACTTTTTCCAAATCAAGTTAGATAAGTGAATATTAAGAACATGTTCATTCTCTCTGGTGGAATATGATATTAAATATCATAATGCCGGCTGTCACTAAAGAGTTTGCATTTCTCCTTTCAGGAAGTGGGAAATCGGTATGGCAACTTCTCCCTGGCGACTATGTTCCCTCGCAGGGAGTTTACGGCTGACGACCTGGGTAAGACTCTACTGGAGTTGGAGCTGGCTCCCGGTGCCTCCATAGTCCTGCTGCCTGTGAGTGACTGGAAACCTAGATACATCTCCCATTTTCCACTTTGTTATTTGTGAATTCACAACAAGACAGTGTCATAGCATCACTGCAGTTAGATTTAGTCCTCGTACATGCATGTATGGTTGACTTCATGTAAGGTTTAGGTTTCTTTGTGTACATTGGTCTAGTTTCCCATGTTTGTTTTAGGGACTTTTTCTTGTTTTCCCTGTCTTTTTTGCTGGTTCTCCCTAGTAAAATGACAACACTGAGTATAATGTGTTTTATATCCTTCATAACCGCTTCCAGCAAACAGGACGGCCCAATAACACGGTGGTGCAGTCGTCCTCTGGAGGGGGTATCTGGGCTGTGCTGGGTACCATCCTCTATCCCCTGCTGGCTGTGTGGAGGTTCCTGAGCGGTTTCCTCTTCACCAGCCCACCCACCCCCGGAGCAGCAGGCCCCAGAGGCCCAGCCCAGCAGCCCAACACTAACTCAGGCTCTGATTCCTCCCCATCTGCTGAACCGAAGAGGTGAGGCCCCATCCAGCAGGCTCTTCGATGTACACTCCTATGTTTAGGAGTAGCTGAGATTGTTGTGATGGTACATTATGGTTAGGAGTTCAGGTGACAAGACTTTGCCCGATTGTTACAATGTACAGTTACATTGTAATTGAATGGTTAAACTCACCCAGATTAATCATTATCAGGGGTCATAACATGCATTGTTGTTGTAGCCAGAGGGCAAAGAATTCTGAGAATGATTGATTGAATAGTGTGGTTGTGTAAGATTGGGTGTTCTAAAGCCTAATTGGTTTGTTTCACATCCATTTTCACTTTTTCAGAGAAACCCTTCGCAAACGCACACTGGAGAAGCAACCAGTAGACTTCAAACGAGACGGCAAAATCCACAGGCTACGGAATCACCAGGACAGTGAGGATGAAAATAACACTTGGAACGGCAACTCTACCCAGCAGATGTAGTGCAATAACACTGTCTTCCCCCTGCCCTTCCGCCCTCCATCCCCTTGCTCTCACCCTCCCTCCCCCTCCTCTCATCTCTCCCTTCCCCCCCCTCCTGCTAATATTAGGGCTGTTTGTTTTATGTTTATCTTGTCTAAGCCTGTACTCTGCTCCTCCCCTGCATGGGTAGATGTAATCAAGTTTACCTCCCGACCGTTGGGCTTGAACAGAGAAGACCCCCTTTGTGTTGAAACTGTTACTTGATTCATTCAGCCTCTTACAGAATAGAACCAGCCGGGGGGGGACCTTCAGTATCTTGACATGTCTACTGTATGATGAAGGGCTGAGACAGGTGTTGATTGATGGCCTTGTCTAAATGAGAACTTTTGTTTTATTTAACATTCAGTAACCAGATAAAACGCTGTTTAATGATGTATGATATGAGGCCTCTGGTCTGGCAGAGGGGGCTGTGCGTGTGTAACCAAGGCTGTGGCCCCTTGGTATAGACTACCTCCCTCGGCAGTAGAATGTGTTGTTTCTACTACTAGTTGAACATGGGAAACCACTGTACTGCTCTCATTTAACTATGGGAATAAAAATACATGTTTTTCAATAAAACAATCATTTGGTTGGCTCTATAATTCTGTTAAATCAAGCCTTACCGTAATACTTTTTTAGGTTTGCAATGTCATCTAATGAGCTGTGAATAACATCAGTGACTCAGATGGTACAGTGAAACAATCAGATCTTTATTGGTTCAGATGTGCAAAATACAATTGATTTGATATTCTTGCTTTCGCAGCAGTGCTTTACAACTGTAGGTCATAATCACCATTTTATATGTGTATATATAGCGATTAATTTACGTTTGTCTCTATTTTTATGGTCACCCTGTTATATGAACTCTCGTTTTAATATGGTCAAACTTTCAAAAGAAACAAACATTACTCGTCAAATCAGTGTAAAAGCAGGTGAGCTGGTTCTGTTTTTGCTAATTTGCTGGTGTGTTGTGGTAGAAAACTGAGCAGGTCGAGCATAACACATCAACCCTGTTACCCATAGACTGGCTAGAAAAGTTAAATGTAAGCTTGCATTCAATTGCCCCTCCGTTGCACACAAGCTTCCATTTTCATGGCTGATTTAAGATTACTATAGTATTTTATTTAACCCCTTGAAATGGGGAGAATTTGTTTTTAACATGCATGTGCTCTCATGATCATGTTAAAATTAGGTGAAGTTACACTTCTTAAAAGGCACTGAATTGGTGGAACGACCCAGCTAACATTGTCATGATCATTTAAAAAACAAACTACACATAGCCATTGAGGCTGTATACAAGAATAGTTTTTTTTGTTGTCTCTGTCTTTTCTATATATACAGTTGAAGTCGGAAGTTTACATACACTTAGGTTGGAGTCATAACTCGTTTTTCAACCACTTCACAAATTTCTTGTAAACAAACTATAGTTTTGGCAAGTCGGTTAAGACATCTACTTTGTGCATGACAAGTAATTGTCCCAACAATTGTTTACAGACAGATTATTTCACTTAAAATTCACTGTATCACAATTCCAGCGGGTCAGAAGCTTACATATACTAAGTTGACTGTGCCTTTAAACAGCTTGGAAAATTCCAGAAAACGATGTCATGGCTTTAGAAGCTTCTGATAGGCTAATTGACATAATTTGAGCCAATTGGAGGTGTACCTGTGGATGTATTTCAAGGCCTACCTTCAAACTCAGTGCCTCTTTGCTTGACATCATGGGAAAATCAGAAGAAATCAGCCAAGACCTCAGAATTCTTTTTTTAGACCACAAGTCTGGTTCATCCCTGGGAGCAATTACCAAACACCTGAAGGTACCACGTTCATCTGTACAAACAATAGTACGCAAGTATAAACACGTCATACTGCTCAGGAAGGAGATGCGTTCTGTCTCCTAGAGATGAACGTACTTTGGTGCGAAAAATGCAAATCAATCCCAGAACAAAAGCAAAGGACCCTGTAAAGATGCTGGAGGAAACAGGTACAAAAGTATCTATATCCACAGTAAAATTAGTCCTATATTGACATAACCTGAAAGGCCGCTCAGCAAGGAAGAAGCCACTGCTCCAAAACTGCCATAAAAAAGCCAGACTACGGTTTGCAACTGCACATGGGGACAAAGAACGTACTTTTTGGAGAAATGTCCTCTGGTTTGATGAAACAAAAATAGAACTGTTTGGCTGTAATGACCATTGTTATGTTTGTTTTATGTTTTCTTCGGCTTGCAAGCTGAAGAAAACCATCCCAACCCGTGCAGCACGGGTATGGCAGCATTATCTTGTGGGGGTGCTTTGCTGCAGAAGGGACTGGTGCACTTCACAAAATACATGGCATCATGAGGTAGGAAAATGATGTAGATATATTGGAAGCAACATCGGTCAGGAAGTTAAAGCTTGGTCGCAAATGGGTCTTCCAAATGGACAATGACCCCAACCATACTTCCGAAGTTGTGCAAAATGGCTTTAGAACAAAGTCAAGGTATTGGAGTGGCCATCACAAAGCCCTGACCTCAATCCCATAGAAAACTTGTGGGCAGGACTGAAAAAGCATGTGCGAGCAAGGAGGCCTACAAACCTGACTCAGTTACACCTGCTCTGTCAGGAGGAATGGGCCAAAATTCACCCAACTTATTGTGGGAAGCTTGTTAAGCAATGTAAAGCAATGTAAAGGCTTTGCTACCGAATACTATTTGAGTGTATGTAAACTTCTGACCCACTGGGAATGTGATGAAAGAAATAAAAGCTGAAATAAATCTCTACTGTTATTCTGACATTTCACATTCTTAAAATAAAGTGGTGATCCTAACTGACCTAAGATGGGGAATTTTTACTAGGATTAAATGTCAGGAATTGTGAAAAACAGAGTTTAAATGTATTTGGCTAAGGTGTATGTAAACTTCCGACTTCAACTATAATTTATTTTAATATCTTATGTTCTTATCTGTACTTTGTCATGTATTTGTACGTTTTATGTGGATCCCAGGAAGAGTAGCTGCTGCATGTGCAGTAGCTAATGGGGATTCTAATAAACTAAACATGTCACAGCTTCTCTGTGCCAAACTAAAACGCAGAATTTCCCACTTTCGACCTGGTTAAAGAGCCTCATACCTAGGAAAATATAAATACTCTACTTTAAGGCATTAGGTGTACTTGCCTCCTAAGTATTTGACAAGTTTTTAATTGTTGTTTCAGTGCTGTCCTTAAAATAAGATTTCCATCTCTCAGATGGTCTTGAAGCTGATGAGGTAGTCTGGATAGGCACCTGCATCACAGAACACCACATAGATAAACGGATTCTGCAGATTATTGACGGCACAGTCATGTAGCCCCTGGTGGAGGTCACCGGGGTTCAGGGGGTTTGGCTCCTTCATGCCCTGCACCCCCAGGCAGGGTGAACCCACCAGCACCCTGGCACGGTACATGTACTTCAGCCCACTGGCATCTGGATTGGAGTATGCATCTTGGCACGAGTACCACATCTCTTTGGCAAAGTAAGTCCCGTCGCCGTATGCAGTAGCTAAGAGGAAAACAGATTCAAGGTTAATTAAATACTGAATAAAAATGGAGGGCTTCATCTTCAGGAATCTAGTCAAACTGATAACCACAAGACTGTTTTTGCTGTGATAAGAACTTTAAATTGTTTGCTAAAACTTTGATTAAGCTCCTCCTAAGAGCACTGTCAGTATCTACCCGAAGAGAGCAGTAACGAGGCTATAGATTGTTCCGTACCGTTTCTCCCACAGAAGCTCCTGTTGAAACCACAGGTGTTGATTTTCTGACAGATGTCTTTGGTTGTTCCGTGGTAAAGGCTCAGCTCGTTCTTGTTTTTGGGATACTTCTTATCCATGGCCTGTTTTTTCACTGCGTACCTCTGCCATTGGTCTTTGCTCTGAATCCTCTGGATCTGTCAGTGATAATTGAGAAAACCAACATTTTTCTTCTGGTTATATATGTAATCTATATATCACAGCAGTAACACCTCACTGAAAGCCAAACCACTGCTTTTAAATCAGGGCAAGGCGACTGGAAACATGACCGAATACAAACAGTGTAGCTATTCCCTCCGCAAGGCAATCAAACAAGCTAAGTGTCAGTATAGAGACAAAGTAGAGTTGCAATTCAACGGCTCAGACACGAGAGGTATGTGGCAGGGTCTACAGTCAATCACGAACTACAAAAAGAAAACCAGCTCTGTCGTGGACCACGATGTCCTGCTCCCAGACAAACTAAACAACTTCTTTGCTCGCTTTGAGGACAATACAGTGCCAACGTGAGTAAAGCATTTAAACGTATTAACTCTCGCAAGGCTGCCGGTCCAGATGGCATCCCTACCCGCGTCCTCAGAGCATGCGCAGACCAGCTGGCTGGTGTGTTTACGGACATAGTCAATCAATCCTTATGCCAGTCTGCTGTTCCCACATGGTTCAAGAGGGCCACTATTGTTCCAGTTCCCAAGAAAGCTAAGGTAACTGAGCTAAATGACTATCGCCCCGTAGCACTCACCTCCGTCATCATGAAGTGCTTTGAGAGACTAGTCAAGGATCATATCACCTCCACTCTGACACCCTAGACCCACTCCAATTTGCTTACCGCCCCAATAAGTCCACAGACGACGCAATCACACTGCATACTGCCCTAACCCATCTGGACAAGAGGAATACCTATGTAAGAATGCTGTTCATCAACTACAGCTCAGCATTTAACACCATAGTACCCTCCAAACTCGTCATTAAGCTCGAGACCCTGGGTCTCAACCCCGGGTCTCGACCCCGCCCTGTGCAACTGGGTCCTGGACTTCCTGACGGGCCGCCCCCAGGTGGTGAGGGTAGGAAACAACATCTCCACCCCGCTGATCCTCAACACTGGGGCCCCACAAGGGTGCGTTCTCAGCCCTCTCCTGTACTCCCTTGTTCACCCATGACTGCGTGGCCATGCACACCTCCAACTCAATCATCAAATTTGCAGACAACACTACAGTGGTAGGCTTGATTACCAACAACGATGAGACGGCCTACAGGGAGGAGGTGAGGGCCCTCGGAGTGTGGTGTCAGGAAAATAGCCTCACACTCAACGTCAACAAAACAAAGGAGATGATCGTGGACTTCAGGAAACAGCAGAGGGAGCACCCCCCTATCCACATCGACGGGACAGTAGTGTAGAAGGTGGAAAGTTTTAAGTTCCTTGGCGTACACATCACGGACAAACTGAAATGGTCCACCCACACAGACAGCGTGGTGAAGAAGGCACAACAGTGCCTCTTCAACCTCAGGAGGCTGAAGAAATTCTGCTTGTCACCAAAATCACTCACTAACTTTTACAGATGCACAATCGAGAGCATCCTGTCGGGCTGTATCACCGCCTGGTACGGCAACTGCTCCGCCCACAACCGTAAGGCTCTCCAGAGGGTAGTGAGGTCTGCACAACGCATCACCGGGGGCAAACTACCTGCTCTCCAGGACACCTACACCACCCGATGTCACAGGAAGGCCAAAAAGATCATCAAGGACAACAACCACCCGAGCCACTGCCTGTTCACCCAGCTATCATCCAGAAGGCGAGGTCAGTACAGGTGCATCAAAGCTGGGACCGAGAGACTGAAAAACAGCTTCTATCTCAAGGCCATCAGACTGTTAAACAGCCATCAGTAACATTGAGTGGCTGCTGCCAACATACTGACTCAAATCTCTAGCCACTTTAATCATAAAAAATTGGATGTAATAAATGTATCACTAGTCACTTTAAACAATGCCACTTTATATAATGTTTACATACCCTACACTACTCATCTCATATGTATATACTGTACTCTATACCATCTACTGCATCTTGCCTATGTCGTTTGGCCATCGCTCATCCATATATATTTTTTATGTACATATTCTTATTCATTCCTTCACAGTTCTTGTGAAATTGTTAGATTACTTGTTAGATATTACTGCATGGTCAGAACTAGAAGCACAAGCATTTCGCTACACTCGCATTAACATCTGCTAACCATGTGTATGTGACAAATAACATTTGATTTGATTTACCTGGACAATTTGAATGGTTGGCTGCGTATTAGTATTTGGGTTCTTGCTGGTTGCAATGAACTCTTTCTCAATTCTCTGGTACTCTCCTGAACTGGGAGCCAGTGTGACGATCTCCAGATCCTTGCCCTCCATTCTAGTCCAGCTCTGTGGGAACTGAATGACGGCTGAAAAACAGACGCACAGTGGAAATAATTGAACAGATCATCGATGTAAAAACACGACCATGAGCGTTATCACCGAAGTTTGACAGGAATATTCTATTAATATTCTGTATTGGACACTGTATAAAACTATACATTTGTATGAACTAAAAACTATACTTTCATATAAAACCTTTTCGTAAACATTAAAACCGAGGCATTACCTGTTTCAGAGTCCGCCACAAGGCTCCTTTTGACCCAGGTGATGGTCCCTTTGCTGTCAGTCTGCTGCATGTCCTTCAGGTCCACAGTGAACGTCTCCCCCTGGTGGTTATATTTAAAACACTTCTCTTTCCTGTGGAAGGCCAGCTCCAGATCATAGTTTAGACTACAGTCCAGCTCTCCCCAGGTCTCTCCCTCCCCCGCCTCCCAGCGCACCGTCTCCCTCAGCCTCTTCTCCTCTCCCTCCCGGCTCTCCCTGTCCCTCGCCCCCTGCAGATAGTCCCTGATCTGGAGGACGGCGGAGAGAACGTCGTCTTTCTTCCCAGAGATGGTCATCTTGTCTGGGGACGCCACCAGGACATGGACCTGGTTCTTCTGGCTCAGGGCCACGATGGCCTCCTTCTGGGCCTCCAGGAGCAGGTGAAGGTGGCTGGAGTAAAGGTCCCGGCTAATGCACTCCTCAGAGATCAGCTCATCCAGGAGTTTCTTCACCTTGGTCAGGCTGGCAGGGGAGGGCCCATACACCACAGCCTCCATACTGGGGAAGACCACGGCTGCTGTGGCACTGGCCAAAAACAGGGCTGGTTTGGTAGGGGTGGGCTGGGTTGGTCTGGTTGTTTTGGCAGTTTTTGATGACTTTTTGGCTATGGGAGTGAATTAAAAAACAAAGAGTGCTGTGAGGAACCTTACAAGACTTTCAAAAATAACAACATTGTATGCTTTGGTTTTATATTAATGAAGCAGAAAAAGAACATGATCTAATTCTGTATACAGCCAAATTCTTAAAGGTATATTGATGATTAAAGTCCCACTCCCGCCTCCTTAGAACCTCATTTATCCACCAGATTGACTTAACAAAAGGCACATATTTTTGTGCCCTTAAGTATGTTTACTTTACTGTAGGACTTTAAGTTAAAGGTTGGAGGTTCAACTCTGGTCTTAAAACCCTGATACCTACCTGCAGGCTTGGGGATCACCTTCTTGAAATTTTTCACAACCTCCTCAAAGTCCTTTATCATCTTCGCTTGGAATATAACAATGTGAATCGTTGTAACTGACGGAGTTCTGATGCTTATCAGTAAATCAGCTATTGCGGCTATCATTGCATTCCCGACCTGCACTGCTCCCAAGTTACCAGCACCTGTACAAGGGCACAAACAATACCACATCTGTTAGAATAGACATTTGTGTCTTTAGTGTCCAGTGTATTTATTTGTTATATCTTCATACAGTACATGGACAGCAAATAATACATGTCACTGTAAGGTTTTCAACAATAATACTAGATTGTTATTATGCCTACCTGTTCCGAGTGCTGGGAAAGAGACCGATTGTATTTTCTTGTCTTCACACATCTTTAACACTTTAAGCATGGAGCTGGTGATCTCCTTCTCCTTGGTCTGTCCCACCATGTGGATGATGTGCTTGGTCTTGAGATTCCCAGGCTTGGTCATGACAACACCATCACTGGGTTGGGTCCCTGGGATCAGAACGGAAAAAAAAGGATTAGCAAGTCCTTTTTTACTGTGTTAGAATGAATGTATTAGGGATGTTTACGATTCGATACGTATCTAGAGCTCCGATACAATACAGGAATATATTTGTTTGATTAGGGGAACGAATTGATGCGATTTGGTTTCAATTTGACTCACATTATTTTTTGTTGCATGAACAAATTCATTTTCCATTTGAAATTAAAATCTGCTGCTGATGGGACCTCAGGAGCTGGGCCTCTCTGAACTGGATCTGTCTGAGATGACATCTCTGAGTGGCCCTCTGTTAGTGTCTGTCAACTAAGCTGAGCCATTGGTCAGACTAAGTGAACATGTACCACCCCACTATCAGATTAGAGTATGTGGTATTTTATTAGGATCCCCATGAGCTGTTGTGAAAGCAGCAGCTACTCTTCCTGGGGTTCCACACAAAACATGAAATAATACAGAACATTAATAGACAAGGACAGCTCAAGGACAGAACTACATACATTTGAAAATGGCACACGTATCCTACATATCAATACATAAACTATCTAGGTCAAAGAGGGGAGAGGCGTTGTGCCATGAGGTGTTGCTTTATCTGTTGTTTTTTTTAAAGCAGGTTTGCTGTTCATTTGAGCAATATGAGATGGGAGTTCCATGCAATAATGGCTCTATACAGTGCCTTCGGAAAGTATTCAGACCCCTTGACTTATTATTTATTTAACATTTATTTATGTTAGTCTTATTCTAAAATGGATTAAATAAAATAAAAATCCTCAGCAAATCTACATACAATAAACCCATAATGACACAGTGAAAAGTATTTTTGGAAATGTTTGCAAATTTATTGAAAACAAAAAACAGATATACCTTATTTACATAAGTATTCAGACCCTTTGCTATGAGACTCGAAATTGAGCTCAGGTGCATCCTGTTTCCATCGATCATCCTTGAGATGTTTCTACAACTTGATTGGAGTCCACCTGTGGTAAATTCAATTGATTGGATATGATTTGGAAAGGCACACACCTGTCTATATAAGGTCCCACAGTTGACAGTGGATGCCAGAGCAAAAACCAAGCCATGAGGTCGAAGGAAATGTCTGTAGAGCTCCGAGACAGGATTGTGTCGAGGCACAGATCAGGGGAAGGGTACCAAAACATTTCTGCAGCCTCTATGGAGATGGGAGAACCTTCCAGAAGGACAACCATCTCTGCAGTACTCCACCAATCAGGCCTTTATGGTAGAGTGGCCAGATGGAAGCCACTCTTCAGTAAAAGGAACATGACAGCCCGCTTGGAGTTTGCCAAAAGGCACTTAGACCATGAGAAACAATATTCTCTGGTCTGATGAAACCTCTGGGCGAAGGTTCAACCTTCCAACAGGACAACATAGGAGTAACTTCGGGACAAGTCTCTGAATGTCCTTGAGTGGCCCAGCCAGAACCCGGGCTTGAACCCGATCAAACATCTCTGAAGAGACCTGAAAATAGTTGTGCAGCAACGCTCCCCATCCAACCTGACAGAACTTGAGAGGATCTGCAGAGAAGAATGGGAGAAACTCCCCAAATGCAGGTGTGCCAAGCTTGTAGTGTCATACCCAAAAAGACTCGAGGCTGTAATCGCTGACAAAGGTGATTCAACAAAGTAATGAGTAAAGAGTCTGAATACTTACGTAAATTTGATATTTCCGTTTTTAATTTTTAATAAACTAGCAAACATTTCTAAAAACCTGTTTTTGCTTTGTCATTATGGGCTGTTGTGTGTAGATTGAGGGAAAAACTATTTAATACATTTTACAATTAGGCTGTAACCTAATAACATGTGGAATGTCAAGGTGTCTGAATACTTTCCTGAAGGCAAAGTAGAATGCTGTATGCTTTCTTAATTTTGTTCTGGATTTGGGGACTGTGAAAAGACCGCTGAGGTAATTTTCAACACAATTTTCAACACATTGTTTCATAATTCAGGAAGATGTCATGCAGTCAATCTCTCCTCAACTCTTAGCCAAGAGAGACTGGCATGCATATTATTTATATCAGCCCTCTGATTACAATGAAGAGCAAGACGTGCTGCTCTGTTCTGGGTCAGTTACAACTTAACTAGCTAGGTCTTTCTTTGCCGCACTTGAGCACACGACTGGACAATAATCAAGATAAGACAACTAGAGCCTGAAAGACTTGCTTTTTGGAGTGTGTTGTCAAAAAAGCAGAGCATCTCTTTATTATGGACAGACTTCTCCCCATCTTTACAACCATCGAATCTATATGTTTTGACCATGACAGTTTACAATCTAAGGTAACACCAAGTAATTTAGTCTCCTTGTTCAACAGCCACACCATTCATTACCAGATTCAGCTGAGGTCTAGAGCTTAGGGAATGATTTGTACCAAATACAATGCTCTAAGATTTAGAGATGTTCAGGACTAGATTATTACTGGCCACCCTTTCCAAAACAGACTGCAACTCTTTGTTAAGGGTTTCAGTGACTTCATTAGCTGTGGTTGATGATGCGTATATGGTTGAATCATTAGTATACATGGACACACAGGCTTTGTTTAATGCCAGTGGCAGGTCATTGGTAAAAATAGAAAAGAGTAAAGGGCCTAGAGAGCTGCCCCGCGGTACACCACACTCCACATGTTTGACATTAGAGAGGCTTCCATTAAAGAAAACCCCCTGACTTCTATTAGATAGATGGCTCTGAATCCACGGTATGGCAGAGGTTTTTTCAACAACAGGTTATGGTCAATAATATCAAAGGCTGCACTGAAATCCAACAATACAGTTCCCACAACCATCGTATTATCAGTCTTTGAACCAATCATCAGTCATTTGTGTCAGTGCAGTACATGTTGAGTGCCCTTCTCTATAGGCATGCTGAAAGTCTGTTGTTCATTTGTTTACAGAGAAATAGCATTGTATTTGGTCAAACACCATTTTTCCAACAGTTTGCTAAGAGCTGTGTTGGGTTCTGAGAGAATTAAATGTTACTTATTCATGTGTCAGGGAAAAATTACATACTTACCTGATTTGTTTGATATTAATAGTAAACGGTTATATATTTAACTAAGAGTAAGACTGGCCTGCTAATGCTGACCACTCTAGCTTCCTGCAGTTAGTCTGGGCATCTGGTTAAGGAAATGGGTTTTACTAGGGATAGCTTGAGCTGACAATGACTTGGTGATAAAATTCTAAAAGCTGGCATTCTATAGACAAGATGTGGTGTGTGTGACCCGAGGTAGAGATAGCCTGGAAGAGTTTAGAACAATGTCTCATTGTCTCATCTTCCTGGCATCTGGGAAACTAAGCCGGGTTGGAAGTAAAACAACATCCTGTGCAGATAAGCAACCTTGGTCCATCTCCTGGTTATGGGAATAGTAGAAATGACTGATTGAGCATTTAGGGCCTATATACGATCTGTTTTTTCATTATCAGGTAAGCTCTCGGCAACACAACCTAGAGTGTGCGGTCGACGGTTTCATTATTGCAATAATTAATTGATGTTGAACAAAGATGATTGTTTGAATAATTGTCCAAGTCTCTCTCAGTACTGAAATTTCCACTACACATGTCACTGATGGAGTGCTAAGGTTGAGGGTCTACAACAGAAGTTAAGGGTTATAGGAGGAAGGTATATAGTGGGTGCAACTAAGCTTGGAATGTGTTGAGTGCAGGGAAGCGATTACATGTGGCAGGCATTGATAAGGGGAGACAGGTGGAGATCTTAGAAACTAACAAATGTCACTGTGGGAGAGAGGGTCATGTATAATGTTTACATTATGTCAGGATATGTTATGGTTAGCCATCAGGGATCCTCTGGGAGGAGAAGAGACACAGTCTGGTATCAATCACCATGACAGCCTTGAGTTGGGGAGGAGTGAGCACTTTGGGGTAGAGGTCAGGTTAGATTATGTGAGGAAGAACAGATATCACTAAGGTTCTGTCTAGCAACAGGGATGCATTGGCTGTTCGGTTGTGGAGGAGGGGACTCAGCCTAGGAGAAATGATTAAATATCAGTGCTTGTGTGAAATGTTTTTTTTGTCTGAATACAGCTGTGTCGACCCTTTGGGAAGAATTAAACTAGGTTAAGCTTCTCTAGTGTCTGTGAGTTATTTACTCTGAAAAATAAGAAACTAACAGCTGGCAACAAGCTGATAGGTCTGCTGTTAGAACCAGTAAAAGCCGCTTTACCACTCTTGGGTAACGGAATGACTTTGGCTTCCCTCCAGGCATGAGGACAAACACCTTCCTCTAGACTTAGATTAACGATATGACAGACAGGAGTGGCCAGAGTCAGATACCATCCTCAGTAGCTTTCCTTCAGATCACAACTCCATTTTGCTCCTCCCTTCCTATAGGCAGAAACTCAAAACAGGAAGCACCCGTGCTAAGGTCTATTCAAAGCTGGTCTGACCAATCGGAATCCATGCTTCAAGATTATTTTGATCACGCGGACTGGATATGTTCCGGGTAGCCTCTGAGAACAACATTGACTTATACACGGACACGGTGACTGAGTTCATCAGGAAGTGTATAGGAGATGTTGTCCCCACTGTGACTATTAAAACCTACCCAAACCAGAAACCGTGGATAGATGGCAGCATTCGTGCAAAACTGAAAGCATGAACCACTGCCTTTAACCATGGCAAGGTGACTGGGAATATGGTTGAATACAAACAGTGTAGTTATTCCCTCCGTAAGGCAATAAAACAGGCAAAACGTCAGTACAGACACAAAGTGGAGTCGCAATTCAACAGCCCAGACACAAGATGTATGTGGCAGGGTCTACAGACAATCATGGATTACAAAGGGAAAACCAGCTACATCACGGACACCGACGTCTTGCTCCTGGACAAGCTAAACACCTTCTCCACCCGCTTTGAGGATAATATAGTGCCACAGGATTGTGGGCTCTCGTTCTCCGTTGCTGACGTGAGTAAGACGTTTAAGCGTGTTAACCCTTGCAAGGCTGCCGGCCCAGACAGCATCCCTAGGCGGCGTCCTCAGAACATGCGCAGACCAGCTGGCTGGAGTGTTTACGGACATATTCAATCACTCCCTATCCCAGTCTGCTGTCTCCACTTGCTTCAAGATCTCCACCATTGTTCCTGTACCGAGGAAAGCAAAGGTAACTGAACTAAATGACCATCATCCCGTAGCACTCACTTTTGTCATCATGAAGTGCTTTGAGAGGCTAGTTAAGGATCATATCACCTCTACCTTACCTGACACCCTAGACCCACTTCACCGCTTACCGCCAAAAAAGATCCACAGACGATGCAATCGCCATCGCACTGCACGCTGCCTTATCCCATCTGGACAAGAGGAATACCTACAGTTGAAGTCGGAAGTTTACATACACATAGGTTGGAGTCATTAAAACATGTTTTTCAACCACTCCACAAATTTCTTGTTAACAAACTATAGTTTTGGCAAGTCGGGTTGGGACATCTACTTTGTGCATGACACAAGTAATTCTCCCAACAATTGTTTACAGACAGATTATTTCACTTATAATTCACTGTATCACAATTCCAGTGGGTCAGAAGTTTACATACACTAAGTGTACATACACTATCATTTGAGTCAATTGGAGGTGTACCTGTGGATGTATTTCAAGGCCTATCTTCAAACTCAGTGCCTCTTTGCTTGACATCATGGGAAAATCAAAAGAAATCAGCCGACGCCAGAAAAAAAAACTTAGACCTCCACAAGTCTGGTTCATCCTTGGGAGCAATTTCCAAACGCCTGAAGGTACTACGTTCATCTGTACAAACAATAGTACACAAGTATAAACACCATGGGACCAGCAAAAAGAAGCGTTCTGTCTCCAAGAGATGAACGTACTTTGCTGCGTAAAGTGCAAATCAATCCCAGAACAACAGCAAAGGACCCTGTGAAGATGATGGAGGAAACAGGTACAAAAGTATCTATATCCACAGTAAAACGAGTCCTATATCGACATAACCTGAAAGGCCGCTCAGCAAGGAAGAAGCCACCGCTCCAAAACTGCCATAAAAAAGCCAGACTACGGTTTGCAACTGCACATGGGGACAAAGATCATACTTTTTGGAGAAATGTCCTCTGGTCTGATGAAACAAAAATAGAACTGTTTGGCCATAATGACCATTGTTATGTTTGGAGGAAAAAGAGGGAGGCTTTATATATGTGGATATATTGAAGCAACATCTCAAGGCATCAGTTAGGAAGTTAAAGCTTGGTCGCAAATGGGTCTTCCAAATGAACAATGACCCGAAGCATACTTCCAAAGTTGTGGCAAAATGGCTTAAGGACAACAAAGTCAAGGTATTGGAGTGGCCATCACAAAGCCCTGACCTCAATCCTATAGAAAATTTGTGGGGAGAACTGAAAAAGCGTGTGTGAGCAAGGAGGCCTACAAACCTGACTCAGTTACACCAGCTCTGTCAGGAGAAATGGGCCAAAATTCACCCAACTTATTGTGGGATGCTTGTGGAAGGCTACCCAAAACGTTTGACCCAAGTTAAACAATTTAAAGACAATGCTACCAAATACTAATTGAGTATATGTAAACTTCTGACCCACTGGGAATGTGATGAAAGAAATAAAAGCAATCTCTCTACTATTATTCTTACATTTCACATTCTTAAAAGAAAATGGTGATCCTAACTGACCTAAGACAGGGAATTTTTACTAGGATTAAATGTCAGGAATTGTGAAAAACTGAGTTTAAATGTATTTGGCTAAGGTGTATGTAAACTTCTGACTTCAACTGTACATAAGAATGCTGTTCATTGACTATAGCAGCCTTCAACATCATAGTACCCTCCAAGCTTATAATTAAGCTTGAGACCCTGGGTCTCGACCCCGCCCTGTGCAACTGGGTCCTGGACTTCCTGACGGGCCGCCCCCAGGTGGTGAAGGTAGGAAACAACACCTCCACTTCGCTGATCCTCAACACTGGGGCCCCACAAGGGTGCATGCTCAGCCCCCTCCTGTACTCACTGTTCACCCATGACTGCATGGCTATGCACACCTCCAACTCAATCATGACACAACAGTAGTAGGCCTGATTACCAACAATGACGAAAAAGCCTACAGGGATTAGATGAGGGCCCTGGCGGAGTGATGCCAGGAAAATAACCTCTCCCTCAACGTCAACAAAACGAAGGAGCTGATCGTGGAGTTCAGGAAACAGCAAAAGGAGCCCGCACTTATCCACATAGACGGGACCACAGTGAAGGTGGAAAGCTTCAAGTTCCTCGGCATACACATCACTGACAATCTGAAATGGTCCCCTCAAACAGACAGGGTGGTGAAGAAGGAGCAACAGTTACTCTTCAACCTCAGGAGGCTGAAGAAATTTGGCTTGTCACCTAAAACCCTCACAAACTTTTACAGATGCACAATTGAGAGCATCCTGTCGGGCTGTATCACTGCCTGGTATGGCAACTACACCACCCGCAACCACAGGGCTCTCCAGAGGGTGGTGTGGTCTGCACAACGCATCACCGGGGGCACACTGCCTGCCCTCCAGGACACCTACAGCACCCGATGTCACATGATGACCAAAAAGATCATCAAGGACATCAACCACCCGAGCCACTGCCTGTTCACCCCGCTATCATCCAGAAGGTGAGGTCAGTACAGGTTCATCAAAGCTGGGACCGAGAAACTGAAAAACAGCTTCTGTCTCAAGGCCATCAGTCTGTTAAATATCCATCACTAGCCGGCTACCACCCGGTTACTCAACCCTGCTTCTTAGAGGCTGCTGCCCTATATACATAGACATGGAATCCCTGGCCACTTTAATAATGGAACACTCGTCACTTAAATCATTTTTACATACTGCTTTACTCATCTCATATGTATATACTGTATTCTATTCTACTTTATTGTAGTCAATGCCACTCCAACATTGCTCGTCCTAATATTTATATATATTTTAAATCTATTATTTTACTTTAAGATGTGTGTATGGTTGTGAATTGTTAGATACTACTGCACCGTTGGAGCTAGAAACACAAGCATTTCGCTACACCCGCAATAACATCTGCTAAAAATGTGTATGTGACCAATAACATTTGATTTGAAGTTGTCAATGCCAGGAGGTTTGTCATTATTGATTGATAACAATTTTTCCACCTCCCACACTAACTTTAGAAAATGTAAATGTACAATGCTTTTCTTTCATTATTTGTTTTTTTTATGCATGAATATGATGACTCACTGTTCGTTGTTGGCATTTCCTGCCTAAGTTTGCCCACTTTGCCAATGAAGTAATCATTAAAATAATTGGCAACATGAAATGGTTTTGTGATGAATAAGCCATCTGAGTTAATGATGTTCTGTCCATATTGTCATTTAATGTAGTCCAAAGTACTTTTCAATCATACTTTATATCATTGATCTTGGCTTCATAATACAGTTTCTTCTTCTTTTGTTGAGTTTAGTCACATTAAGTCAGATGTGCAGCCAGACTTATTAGCCACTCCTTTTGCCCCATCTCTTTCAACCATACAGTTTTTCAATTCCTCATCAAACCATGGAGCCTTAACAGTTCTAGCAGTCAGTTTCTTAACTGGTGCATGTTTATGAATAATTGGAAGAAGCAATTTCATAAATTCATCAAGTGCCGCGTTTGGATGCATCTTATTAATCACATCAGACCAACAAATGTGTTTAATATCATCCACATAGGAGTCAAAGCAAAATATTTTGTATGATCTCTTATACATTATTTTAGGCCCAGCTTTTGGAACTTTGGCTTTTCTGGATATAGCCACTATATTGTGATCACTTCATCCAATGGGTACAGATACAGCTTTAGAACAAAGTTCTACAGTATTAGTGAAAATGTGATCCATACATGTGGATGATCTGGTTCCTAGTGTTTGTTTCCAGAACAGCTACCTTGTCCTTGAACCTCAGGAACTTGACCACTATCGGCCTGGACCTGTCACCTTGGCTGGTGCTGGGTTTTCCAAGCTTGTGGACACGCTCCACCAAGCTGCTAGGCCAAACAGCTCCCTAGACCCGGCCTTGGTCGGCAGGATCCCTGGACAGATATTAGCAATCCCAGCAACTGATGCCAACCGCGATGCGGGATCCAAACTCAAAAGGTAGCTAGCTAGTAACTAAACGTTTTCAATATAACACTTTTTCAGAGACTTTCGAAACAACAAACAGAGCCCTCCCTCACTCAACAGGAAGTGACGTCACCTGGTTTATCTCTGTATGAGGTTGAAAATGTACAGTGCCTTCAAAGTATTCACACCTCTTGACTTTTTCCACATTCTGTTGCGTTACAGCCTGAATTTGGATTGGTTTGGGCTTCCACAGACCGATGCACTCATATCTTAAACAACTGAACCGGGGACCGATGCATATCGATAAATCCGTTACATCCTTAATGTACATCAAGACTCATACCTAAGGCTTTGCACTCATCCACGACTGTCTGTCCAGCTGCTTTTAGAATGGCTCCTGATACACCTGCAGAGTGGGATAGGACATGAGTATAATCTTCAGCTGAAGACCTGTATGATGCAATAATATCAGGTATGTTTGGCTGATTCGAAAGTTGGAATTAGGGGAGGGGGGATCTTACCAGAGTTCAGATCGAGACTCGAGTTTGTACTGTTGACGATGGCGTCCGTTTTCTCCTTAGTGATGTCACCACATACTACCTTGACCTTCACTGGCCCAATTATTGCTTCAATTGTGTTTCCTGGATGAAGGGATTCACAGAGAAAAGGGTAAATAGCAGGCATTTAGCAGTAGAACACATTTTGCAACAGACTGGAATTGTACGAACCTGTCTGAACACTGGTGTCATCTTCTTCCTCAGAGTTGGTGTTCCACATATCACTGTCATCTTCATCACCATTAAGATCATCCTCAAGATCGTCGTCACTGGCGTCTTCAACCTGGTTTTGGAATCACAATGTTTACATTTAGTTGGTAAGGAAAGGTTAGTGCATCAGATTTGTATTTCCTCAACATATTGTACCATCTGGCTTGTCTTCCACTGGTTGAGCCCCAGCTGAAACTCCTGCAGGATCTTGTCCTCATAGATGACGATGTAGATCAGTTTAATGATGGTAGAGGAGGAGCACAGTGATAGATGATCCTGGATGCCCTGGAGAATGGCACCAATAGAGTCTGTGCCGCTAAGGCCACCACCACCTACAATGGGAATCATACAAAATTACCTGCATTAGGTGGAGCTGAAAAATAGGACAACAAGAACCAATGGATGAGTAGATTTTGAATGTGACAATTGAAAATGGCAGCATGGTGGTAGCCTAAAAAAATGATTTGATGGGGTAATTCAGAGTTTTTAATAACAACAGTTTTTTTTTAAGAACCTGTAACAACGCTGAATGACTAATAAACCATTGCCCACCAGTGCCAACAGCAGGGAAGGACACGGTGGTGATCTGTTTGTCCTCACAGCACTCCAGGACCTTGGTGACTCGTTGTGTAGCGTCAGCCACAGAGTGGGGCCCCAGTATGTGGATGATGAAGTCACACTGAAGGGCCCCGCCACTGGTCACCACTGCTGCATCAGCCCTCAGAGGGCCTGGATAAAGCAGATGTCACACACAGAGAGAGAGCAGGAGAGCGAGAGAGCAAGCGAGCGAGAGAGAGAGAGAGAGAGAGAGAGAGAGAGAGTGTCAGACTGAATGGCTGTGATACACCACAGGTGAATTGTTATGGAAGATGGGAGACACTCACAAATGGTTTTGCACTCCTGTTCAACTGCGCTCCCAGCTGCTTTGACAATCGCCGCACTAACTCCTGAACATAACATGTTTAAAATGAGGTCATATCCTTAAAATCAATTTAAAAAAAGACTGTATGGAGAAAGTTATATTCACAGAATAGCTAGTACTGTACTTTCTGTAGTGCGCTAACAATGTACCATTTTATGTTTGTTTTTTCCATATACAGACCTCCTGTTAAGTTGATATCAGCATTGGTGCTATTCACAATGCCTCTGACAGTTTCTTGAGTAATGTTGCCTTTCCTCAATTCAATTCTGACACCATGGATCTTTACTAGGGGTCGGAAAAGGTTAACATTTCAGCGACAAACATTATTGTGATGATGACAACCAACGCAAATGTTGAAATAGAAACAATGCAAATTCATTTAAAATGTAAACAAAGATGTATCAAAATCCAACCTTGATTTGGGGGAAGACTGGACTGAGAAGGTGTGGATGCAGCCTAGATAAAACCCATAACCTTAAGTTATTACACGCATCAACCAAACAAAACCACAGAACATGTCCAACTGAGCCTTAGTCAAACTAAATCTACCTGCTTGATGTTGTGTGGGCGCAGGTTACTTTTGTTCAAGTAATTTCTCATGGAGTCAAAGATCTTCTGCTCAAAGGCCACTATGAAAATGATTTTGATGCCGGATGAGGTCATCCGTGACGTGTGGCTCTCCAGTCCTTTTAGAATGGCCTTGATGCAATCTTTGGGTTCAATGCCACCTTGCCCTAAAGCATAAGACATCACCATCCAAAGTGATAAATAGATCATTTGAAACCAATAAATGTATTGTTTAATCAATACAAGTGACACCGGAATGGAACTTTTAGTTTTACACTACATTTCAGTTGAATCACCTGTGCCAATAGTAGGGATGGACACTGTGGCTGCATTCTGGCTCTCACACAGCTGAAGGACCTTCTCTATGGAGGTGATGATATCTGCAGAAGTCTTGGGCCCAACCATCTGAGCTATGTTTTTACAGTTTAGGTTCCCACCATGTGTGAGTACAACACCATCGGCCTTTAGCATACCTGGGGAAATTGGGACACAAAGTAAATTCTACAAACCTCAATGCACTTCAATTTCTGGACATATAAAGACTTAATAAAATAATACTCAACCAATTATTTTGCATTCATCTGCTACAGATTTCCCAGCCGCTTTCAGGATGGCTCCAGAAACCCCTGTCAAGTCATTGAGTATGACATATGTTAATTAAAGAGCGACAAAAAAAAAAAAAACTTTTCTGGTTGAAAATGGCCTATGTGGAAACATTTATTCTGAAATGTTTTCCATGCCAAAAATTAAAACATGAAGCAGACCAAAATTTGTTCCTTTAAAAACCTGCTGTATTTAAAATATTGTGTGCTTCAGCTTGGAAATAAATACATGTGACTCTGGATGACAACATAATGTTTGTTTGTTTGTTTGTTTGTTTCAAACATCAGGGCTGTTTTCCTAACAAAGTCAAATTTGCTTTGTGTTTCGTTTCTTTGCCACGATCCTAACGAGTATTGTGATACTGCTATCATCCCGGCCCTAGAGGTTATTAGGGAAAAAAAGGGGATGTCACGGAATGAAGGGTACAGTTTTCCTTGGATTGGGTTTATTTCAATCCTGCCCACATGCCCACAGCCGGCAGCACACAAGTAATCACCAATTTGGAGTGGCAGCTGAACATGACTGATCATAATGCCCAGCACACTGACCATGGACAAATTGGTTTAACTTTGGATATCCCTACGCGGCTAGTTAGGGACCATCAGTAAAATACGCAATGTACAGTTGAAGTCGGAAATTTACATACACCTTAGCCAAATACATTTCAACTCAGTTATTCACAATTCCTGACAATGTAATCCTAGTAAAAATTCCCTGTCTTAGGTCAGTTAGGATCACCACTTTCTTTAAAGAATGTGAAATGTCAGAATAATAGTAGAGAGAATAATGCATTTCAGCTTTTATTTATTTCATCACATTCCTAGTGGGTCAGAAGTTTACATACACTCAATTAGTATTTGGTAGCATTGCCTTTAAATTGTTTAACTTGGGTCAAACATTTCAGGTAGCCTTCCACAAGCTTCCCACAATAAGTTGGGTGAATGTTGGCCCATTCCTCCTGACAGAGCTGGTGTAACTGAGTCAGGTTTGTAGGCCTCCTTGCTCGCGCACACTTTTTCAGTCCTGCCCACACATTTTCTATGGGATGAGGTCAGGGCTTTGTGACGGCCACTCCAATACCTTGACTTTGTTGTCCTTAAGCCATTTTGCCACAACTTTGGAAGTATGCTTGGGGTCATTGCCCATTTGGAAGACCCATTTGCGACCAAGCTTTAACTTCCTGACTGATGTCTTGAGATGTTGCTTCAATATATCCACATAATTTTCCTACCCCATGATGCCATCTATTTTGTGAAGTGCACCAGCCCCCGTGCTTCACGGTTGGGATGGTGTTTTTCGGCTTGCAAGCCTCCCCCTTTTTCCTCCAAACATAACAATGGTCATTATGGCCAAACAGTTCTATTTTTGTTTCATCAGACCAGAGGACATTTCTCCAAAAAGTGCGATCTTTGTCCCCATGTGCAGTTGCATACCGTAGTCTGGCCTTTATGGCGGTTTTGGAGCAGTGGCTTCTTCCTTGCTGAGCGGCCTTTGAGGTTATGTCGATATAGGACTCGTTTTACTGTGGATATAGATACTTTTGTACCTGTTTCCTCCAGCATCTTTACAAGGTCCTTTGCTGTTGTTCTGGGATTGATTTGCACTTTTCGCACCAAAGTACGTTCATCTCCAGGAGACAGAACACGTCTCCTTCCTGAGCGGTATGATGGCTGCGTGGTCCCATGGTGTTGATACTTGCGTACTATTGTTTGTACAGATGAACATGGTACCTTCAGGCGTTTGGAAATTGCTCCCAAGGATGAACCAGATTTGTGGAGGTCTACAATTTATTTTCTGAGGTCTTGGCTGATTTCTTTTGATTTTCCCATGATGTCAAGCAAAGAGGCACTGAGTTGGAAGATAGGCCTTGAAATACATCCACAGGTACACCTCCAATTGACTCAAATTATGTCAATTAGCCTATCAGAAGCTTCTAAAGCCATGACATAATTTTCTGGAATTTTCCAAGCTGTTTAAAGGCACAGTCAACTTAGTGTATGTAAATTTCTGACCCACTGGAATTGTGATACAGTGAATTATAAGTGAAATAATCTGTCTGTAAACAATTGTTGGAAGAATTACTTGTGTCATGCACACAGTAGATGTCCTAACCGACTTGCCAAAACTATAGTTTGTTAACAAGAAATTTGTGGTGGTTGCAAAACGAGTTTTAATGACTCCAACCTAAGTGTATGTAAACTTCTGACTTCAACTGTACATTGGACAATATTTGTAAATTTCAATATGTCCAAATTTCAATGACATAAAAACCTCAAACCAACAAGTATTTGTAGAAATGAATATACAAATATTGAAAGAATTTAATGAGAAAACTAAAAAGGTGTGTGTAACATGAAAATATTCTCCCATTTATATTGTGTAATATATTGACTAGCCCCACAGATAGGCTATCCAAAGGCTATCCAAAGTCAAACCAACTTTGCCAAAGTCGTGCACCGGCCCGCTGAAGCTAATTGGCGAAAGAAGTTTGCTAGCTAACCTAGGCTACTTCCAGACACAAGACCTGGTTAGACTGTTTTAAGGTTATCTGGAAAGGTGAGTGACTGTAACTGTGTACTGTTTTTGTCAGAGTGAATGTAGAAACTCTTCCCATGTGCGAACACATACAAGAGACACCCACATCAAAGCACAGCTCCAAGACCCAAATCTCGTTCTCAGGTGCGTTTCCTAATGAGTACGATTGAAACCAAGGCTAAATCAGTAGGTTCAGCAACCCTCTAAAGACTTGCGACTAACCTGAACTAAAACCTAAAAGCGTAAATTGAGAAAATTTGCCTATTTGTGAACATTGAATCTGACACTTACCAGAGTTCAGATTCAGATTTTGGTTGTTGGAATTCACTATGACATCCACTGTCTCTTTGGTGATGTCACCCTTCTTCAGGATCACTGACACGCCACCTATAATCACTGTTAATAGAGGAGAGAAGTCTGAGTGAGGACACGGCATGCTATAGGTTTCCTGCAGTATTTATCTTTATGGTAACACAAAAATGTATGGTTGAAGGACATAACCTTTGATGTCTGAACCTGGTTTAGCCGCTAGGGGTGGTGGTGGAGGTGTGTTATGTGAGGCGTTGGCTGCAGGGGGAGAAGTTGGAGTTGTGCCTGTTGCTGGTTTGCTGGTTTTTTGTTGACGACGATAACCCTGTTAAATTAAGCAGGACAAAAGAGGTTTCACTTTCAACAGGAATACTTGACCCCATTTACAAATGCCACTGTACATTTCCTCTTCAATCACACCCATGAATGTACCGTGGTTTGACTTGGTATGTTAAATCTAAGGTAGCGCCGGGTGGCATTATAAACAAAAAAACCTGTGCAACTAGATCAACATGGAATGCTATGTGGAGAAGCAGACGTACCTTTCCTTCAATGGCTGATTGGAACTCCCCCACTAGCTTGGCATCAGAGTCGATCACAAATATGCTCCTCAGTTGGGGGGGTTTCTGATCAGTGTAGATGAAATCTAGGATTCCCTTGATAACTGCTACACAGCTTTCTTTGACAGAAAAACCAAAGGTGCCATACCCCATCACTGGCATGCCTATGGAGACACACTTCTTGTTATCTGCTCCCAATAAACTGTCCCTGACAGCAGACTGCAGATAGACAGAGTTGAGAGGTGTGGAAGCCTTCCCCAATACAGGAATGCCTGCATAGATGAGGTGTTTAGCTCCAAGGGTTCCTGGGTTGGAGAAGACCACATCTCCCGCCTGTAGAGTTTGCCTTTCCTTCAGGAACTTGTCACACACCTTCCTGATCTCAGGCCCACCCATCTGAAGGAATTGTTTGGCGATCGGAGTATCGAAGGCCAGGCTGCTGCTCAGAGGGCAGATCAGAGCATCTGCAGCATGTTGGGAGATGTTACCCTGACCCACAGTTAAAGTGATGCACCCTTCTATGTCGTAGCTGTATTTCTGGCAGAGGGTAATCAATGGTGATAGGAAAAGTTTACACCCTAAATCCTTGGCCTTAGCCTGCAGAGCAACTTTGTTCTTCTCCAGGACTTTGGACTTGCCGGCTTCGGAGTATGTGTACTTCTCCGTCGTTATTGTACTGACCTGCTGTTTCACTGCATCTAAGGCCTCTTTGATTTTATCGCTCGCTGCAGTGATCTTCAGGCAAGGGGATCCTTGTGTTTTGCATGGCAGTATAGTCACGCCAAGGGCCTTAATTTCAGGGACCTCTGAGAGTTTCATACAAGAGGCCACATACTGTACTTCCTGCACTGATTTGAGAGGGACGTCCGCTGTTTCTGGCTTCTTGTTATCCAGGTATCCCCTTAACTTCCCTGACACATCTGCTACAACATTGGAGAATCCACAGACACCGATCTTCTCCTGCGAAACTGAGATGCTGACATTGTGGTTGTTCTTGGTGGATTTGAGCTCAACGTTGAGTCCGGCAAAGAACTGAAGCCATTGTTCGCCCTTTGTCACGTGGGTTTGGTCTGGTGTGAGTTTGATGACTTCCTCTTTGATGACCTCGTGTAGTTTGTCTTCAGCTCTCTGGATGTCAGTTCTATCTGCCAGGATCTGGATGGAATCATTACCAAGGAGAAACACAGACGATATGTTGTTCTGGGAAAAGTGGTTCTTCTCAATCTTCTTCAGGTCCACAGACTTTAGGAACTCCATCAGAGGCATTGATATCTCAAGGAGTTTGGCTTCAACGTTCCCCAGGGCCTCTTTCACGGCACCCTCTGCTGTGCTCACCTGGTTCTCCAAACCCTTTAGGCAGATGATAAAGCTTTCTTCATCTTTAGAAAACCCTACGTCCACTAGTTTACCAGAGACGAGATCACAAATGAAATCAAGCTTTTCCTTAGAGTCCAGTGGGATTTTTCTTAATACCGTGTTCCTCTCCCTCTCGAGCTCATCACTAGCCTTTTTCACCATTTGCTCAATCTTCTCCACTAGGGTCTTCACCTCATTCTGCACACACACCACAACTATCTCAGCACTGGTGCTCCTGTAAGAGATGCTAGCGCCAGGGGATATGAGGCCAAGGCAACCGCTCTCAATCCTTTCCCAGACCTCCACCTCTATGGGCAGCTGAACCTCTTTATATTTCTCTAGCAAGGCCAGAGCCTCTCTCCGGGCTTTCCTCTCCCATGTAGGGAACAATCTGAGCATGCCCAAAGACTCATTCTCCATGGTCATGTCCAGTTCCATCTGAGGGGGTTCTGTACTCATGTTGAAGGAAACTCTAGCATGGACCCTAAGGAGTACAGTTGTAATTTCCTGCTTGCGGGTCTTGTCACGGTTAATGAAGTCAAGGAGTTCCACACTGAGTGGAAGGGTCACTTTAGTGGGGATGTCTGAGAGGAGGGCTGTTTGTCCCGTCAAAGCCTTCTGCAGGCTGGAGTAGAACAGCTGAGCTATGAGGTCGACCCCACCAAAACGATGCTTGTGTTCTGCCACCTGATGGGCAACTGGAACAAGGACAACAGGGGACAGAATGAATTACTACTGAATTGCCTTAAAGACATCATCCATTTCTCCTGTTGAAAAGTGATATCCCAACTAGAAATACAGTAAAGTACACACACTAAAGCAAAAAAATATATACAGTATCAGTCAAAAGTTTGGACTAACCTACTTATTCCAGGATTTTTCTTTATTTTTACTATTTTCTACATTGTAGAATAATAGTCAAGATATCAAAACTATGAAATAACACATATGGAATCATGTAGTAAGCAAAAAAGTGTTAAACAAATATTTTATACTCCTCAAAGTAGCCACCCTTTGCCTTTGACAGCTTTGCACACTCTTGGCATTCTCTCAACCAGCCTAACCTGGAATGCTTTTCCAACAGTCTTGAAGGAGTTCGCACATATACTGAGAACTTGTTGGCTGCTTTTCCTTCACTCTGCGGTCCAACTCATCTCAAACCATCTCAATTGGGTTGAGGTCGGGTGATTGTGGAAGCCAGGTCATCTGATGTAGCACATCACTCACCTTCTTGGTCAAATGGCCCTTACACAACCTGGAGGTGTAGGTCATTGTCTCGTTGAAAAACAAATGATAGTCCCACTAAGCACAAACCAGATGGGATGGTGTATCGCTGCAGAATGCTGTGGTAGCCATGCTGGTTAAGTGTGCCTTGAATTCAACATAAATCATGAGTGTTACCAGCAAAGCTCCCCCACACCATCAAACCACCTCCTCCATGCTTCACGGTGAAAACAACACATGCAGAGATCATCCGTTCACCTACTCTGCATTTCACAAAGACACAGCGGTTGGAACCAAATTTGGACTCCTCAGACCAAAAGGACATATTTCCACCGGTCTAATGTCCATTGCTCGTGTTTCTTGACCCAAGCAAGTCTCTTCCTTGCAGCAACTCGACCATGAAGGCCTGATTCACGCAGTCTCCTCTGAACAGTTGATGTTTAGATGTGTCTGTTACTTGAACTCTGAAGCATTTATTTGGGATGCAATTTCTGAAGCCGGTAACTCTAATGAACTTCTCATCTGCAGCAGAGGTAACTTTGGGTTTTCCTTTCCTGTGGCAGTCCTCATGAGAGACAGTTTCATCATAGCGCTTGATGGTTTTTGCGACTGCACTTGAAGAAACTTTCAAAGTTCTTGAAATTTTGCAGATTGACTGACCTTCATGTCTGAAAGTAATGATGGACTGTCGTTTCTCTTTGCTTATTTGAGCTGTACATGCCATAATATGGACTTGGTCTTTTACCAAATAGGGCTAACATCTGTATACCACCCCTACCTTGTCACAACACAACTCAAACACATTACGAGTGAAAGAAATTTCACAAATTAACAAGGCACACCTCTTAATTGAAATTCATTCCAGGTGACTACCTCATGAAGCTGGTTGAGAGAATGCCAAGATAGTGCAAAGCTGTCATCAAGGCAAAGGGTGGCTACTTTGAAGAATCTAAACTATAAAATATATTTTGATTTGTTTAACACTTTTTTTGGTCACTACATGATTCTATACAGTTGAAGTCAGAAGTTTATACATACACTTAGGTTGGAGTCATGAAAACTCGTTTTTCAACCACTCCACAAATTTCTTGTTAACAAACTATAGTTTTGGCAAGTTGGTTAAGGACATAACTACCTTGTGCATGACACAAGTCATTTTTCCAACTATTGTTTACAGACAGATTATTTCACTTATAATTCACTGTATCACAATTCCAGTGGGTCAGAAGTTTACATACACTAAGTTGACTGTGCCTTTAAACAGCTTGGAAAATTCAAGAAAATTATGTCATGGCTTTAGAAACTTCTGATATGCTAATTGACATAATTTGAGTCAATTTGAGGTGTACCTGTGGATGTATTTCAAGGCCTACTTTCAAACTCAGTCTGGTTCATCCTTGGGAACAATTTCCAAACGCCTTAAGGTACCACGTTCATCTGTACAAACAATAGTATGCAAGTATCAACACCATGGGACCACGCAGCCGTCATACCGCTCAGGAAGGAGACGTGTTCTGTCTCCTGGAGATGAACATACTTTGGTGCAAAAAGTGCAAATCAATCCCAGAACAACAGCAAAGGACCTTGTGAAGATGCTGGAGGAAACAGGTACAAAAGTATCTATATCCACAGTAAAACGATGGGTACAAAGATCGTACTTTTTGGAGAAATGTCCTCTGGTCTGATGAAACAAAAATAGAACTGTTTGGCCATAATGACCATCATTATGTTTACAGGAAAAAGGTGGAGGCTTGCAAGCCGAAGAACACCATCCCAACCGTGATGCACAGGGGTGGCAGCATCATGTTGTGGGGGTGCTTTGCTGCAGGAGGGACTGGTGCACTTCACAAAATAGATGGCATCATGAGGTAGGAAAATGATGTGGATATATTGAAGCAACATCTCAAGACATCAGTCAGGAAGTTAAAGCTTGATCGCAAATGGGTCTTCCAAATGGACAATGACCCCAAGCATACTTCCAAAGTTGTGGCAAAATGGCTTAAGGACAACAAAGTCAAGGTATTGGAGTGGCCATCACAAAGCCCTGACCTCAATCCTATAGAAAGTGTGTGGGCAGAACTGAAAAAGTGTGTGCGAGCAATGAGGCCTACAAACCTGACTCAGTTACACCAGCTCTGTCAGGAGGAATGGGCCAACATTCACCCAACTTATTGTGGGAAGCTTGTCGAAGGCTACTCGAAACGTTTGACCCAAGATAAACAATTTAGAGGCAATGCTTCCAAATACTAATTGAGTGTATGTAAACTTCTGACCCACTGGGAATGTAATGAAAGAAATAAAAGCTGAAATAAATCATTCTCTCTACTATTACTCTGACATTTCACATTCTTAAAAGAAAGTGGTGATCCTAACTGACCTAAGACAGGGAATTTTTACTTGGATTAAATATCAGGAATCGTGAATAACTGAGTTTAAATGTATTTGGCTAAGGTGTATGTAAACTTCCGACTTCAACTGTATGTGTTATTTCATAGCTCTGATGTCTTCACTATTATTCTACATTGTAGAAAATAGTAAAAATAAAGAAAATCCCTGGAATGAGTAGGTGTGTTCAAACTTTTGACTGGTATTCTATATGTTTTGAGCAGAATTGTGTTTTTTTAGACAACTTCAATCTTCAAGGAGTTGGTCTGATGGTCAGATGTGATGTCTTCAGCCTCCCTCCTCGCTTGAGGAACAATGAGAGCAATAGAGAACAGAAGAAGAAAGTCCTCCTCCCTCACTTGTGCCATTTCATGTCATACTGGGACCATCTATTGAGATGTGCATTTTGTTAAAACCTCTTTGGACTAGGCGTTCCGCTAGCGGGACAACTTCCGGTGCAATTCAAATAAATAATCATAAAAATGATGGATATTAAACATTTAGGTACATACAAGTGTCTTACATCGGTTGAAAGCTTAGATTTTTGTTAATCTAACTGCACTGTTCGATTTACAGTAGCCATTACAGCAAAAGCACGCAATGCGATTGTTTGAGGACGGCGCCCCACATCAAAATATTTTTCCACCGGCACAAGTTTCATAAATTCGCAAATTGCGATTAAATATACAATTACTTTTTGAAAATCTTACTCTGATTTGTCATCCAAAGGGTCCCAGCTATAACATGTGGTGTCGTTTTGTTAGATAAAATCATTCTTTATACCCCAAAAAGTCTGTTTAGTTGGCGCCATCGATTTGAGTAATCCATTGTTTAACCTGTTTAGGATAGGGGGCAGTATTTTCATGGCCGGATAAAAAACGTACCCGATTTAATCTGGTTATTACTCCTGCCCAGAAACTAGAATATGCATATATATATATATATATATATATATAACAGAACTCATATGGCAGGCCAAAACCTGAGAAGATTGCATACAGGAAGTGCCCTCTCTGACCATTTCTTGGCATTCTATAGCCTCTTTATGGAAAATAGAGGATCTCTGCTGTAACGTGACATTTTCTAAGGCTCCCATAGGCTCTCAGAAGGCGCCAGAATGGGGAATGATGACTCTGCAGTCCCTGGGCGGAAAACAGTAGCGCATTTGGATAGTGGTCAATCTGAGAACAATGAAACGGGTGCGCGTGAAGAGTCCATTTTACATTTTCAGTCTTTGAACGAAAACGACGTCTCCCGGTCGGAATATTATCGCTATTTTACGAGATAAATCGCATAAAAATTGATTTTAAACAGCGTTTGACATGCTTCGAAGTACGGTAATGGAATATTTTGACATTTTTTGTCAAGATACGCGCCGACGCGTCACCCTTCGGATAGTGTCTTGAACGCAAGAACAAAATGCCGCTATCTGGATATAACTATGGATTATTTGGAACCAAAACAACATTGGGTGTAAACTAGAAGTCCTGGGAGTGCATTCTGACGAAGAACAGCAAAGGTAATCCAATTTTTCTTATAGTAAATCTGAGTTTGGCGAGTGCCAAACTTGGTGGGTGTCAAAATAGCTAGCCATGATGGCCGGGCTATCTACTCAGAATATTGCAAAATGTGCTTTCACCGAAAAGCTATTTTAAAAATCGGACACCGCGATTGCATAAAGGAGTTCTGTATCTATAATTCTTAAAATAATTGTTATGTTTTTTGTGAACGTTTATCGTGAGTAATTTAGTAAATTCACCGGAAGTGTTCGGTGGGTATGCTAGTTCTGAACGTCACATGCTAATGTAAAAAGCTGGTTTTTGATATAAATATGAACTTGATTGAACAAAACATGCATGTATTGTATAACATAATGTCCTAGGAGTGTCATCTGATGAAGATCATCAAAGGTTAGTGCTGCATTTAGCTGTGGTTTTGGTTTTTGTGACATTATATGTTAGCTTTAAAAATGGGTGTGTGATTATTTCTGGCTGGGTACTCTCCTGACATAATCTAATGTTTTGCTTTCGTTGTAAAGCCTTCTTGAAATCGGACAATGTGGTTAGATAAAGGAGAGTCTTGTCTTTAAAATGGTGTAAAATAGTCATATGTTTGAAAAATTGAAGTTTTTGGATTTTTGAGGAGTTTGTAATTCGCGCCACGCCCTATCATTGGATATTGGAGCGGTGTTCTGCTAGCAGAACATCTAGATGTAAGATTAACATGCAGAGAAAGGAATCCAAAAATTTACCGCTAAACTTTGTTTCAACAACTCAAAATACATTTCTATTGACTCCTCAGATACCCTAAAATCTATTCAAACTATAATATTTCTTATGGAAAGAAGTATGTTCAATAGGAAACCGATTTTAGCAGGGGCGTCTTGTCTTCATCGCGGGCCCAAACACGAATTTCCAAAACTGTGTCCCTCTACTAAAACTGATAATTCTTATTCGTTTTGGAAGTTACAAGCCTGAAACCTTGAACATGGACTGCTGACACCCTGTGGATGCCACCCTGTGGATGCTATTGCATCCTGGGAGCTAGAATTCAGTATGCCCCTATACTTTCCATTGTAAGAGCATGGGCTCTCAACAACAAAAAATGCTGGTTATTTTTTCTTTGGATTTTCTCCTACCATATCTATTGTGTTATAGTCTCCTATATTATTTTAACATTTCTACAAACTTCAAAGTATTTTCTTTCCAATGGTACCAATTATATGCATAACTTGGCTTCAGGGCCTGAGCAACAGGCAGTTTACTTTGGGCACTTCAGTCAGGCGGAAATTGAGGAAAAAAGGGGCCTAGCCCTTTAAGTAAATCAGGTGTTAAATTAGGTGTTAAATGAGACTGGAGGAGGACTTGAACACTATATTGTATTTCCAATTGTAACTGTTTGGAAATACCAGGATAGCACACGGAGGTAACGCATTACGCTTTGAAATGCATAATATACAATGTGCATGTACAACTATTGATATAACTGTAGGCCTACACACAACATCATTTCTACAGCATAATGTCATTGAAAAGGGCCCTACCATGACAGTCTTCAAAGGTGATGACCATGCTCTTGCCCTTTGTAACCCAGATCTGGGACCTGATAGCCCCTCCTTTGCTCCTCCTGCTGGAGAAGTAGAGATTCAGGGCCTCCTGCACCTCTCCTTTGATTTGGCTCATGTCCCCCTGGACAAGCACAGAGTCTGTCAGCTCTAAACGGCAAGCCCCAATCTCCATACCCTGGAACTTCTTTGACACGCATTTCCTAAGGAAGGACTTTATGTCTGCGGAACATGGATAGATAGATTGATAGTTAGAATAGTGTTGTATTTCGCTGTTTGGTCATGCAACTTAATTGAATGGTGTAATAGTGATACGGTGTATACATATTTTTGATGTATCTGTGGACCCACCAATGTCCTGTTTGAAGGTGACCACTACTCTTTCTCCATCGTCAAGGGTCTCCCAGACATGTTCAGCCCCTTGGCTGCAGCTGCCGATGTATAGAGAGACAATGTCGCACTTGCAGGTCTCGTTGAACCCAGTCAGGATGAAGCGTCTGCTGTCCAGTTTCCCTTCAACAGCTGTCTCATTGTACACCTTCACAGAAATGCCATACTGATGCTCCTTCTTGGCAAGGACTTTCTCTGCATCTGAGAGGAGATAGTAGGTACAGTATTTATTGGTGGGCATGAATGATCAAGCAGACTCAAGAAATAAACTCATGTAATGTTCACTTGATGTCACAATGTCATCACATGTCACAATGTCAATGTCATCACATGTAACAATGTAAATTATCTGAGATACAAAGACTCACTGAATAAAAATCAACATATATTTGTTTCAAATAGCAGCCATTGTGTTCTAGTGACCGAGAAGGAATCATTTCCTTATGAGCCCTATTCCCAGCTGAGATGACTAATGGTATTTTACAGTCAAAGGAAAGTAACCTCTGAATGATACACAAGTATCATAGATGATCTAATTAGTGCTTATCCTGACAGGTGCAAAGTTGAACTGTACACTGAAAGCAATACAAGTGGTTAACAACTCCCACATACAGTAAATCCACAATATAATATTAATTTGAAGAAAGAACATTTTCATTAGATGAGTCTATGGGAAAACACTCCTTACCTGACTGACAGGACAGTTTAAGGACCCAGCTATTCTTTCCATGTCTTGTAATGCTGACCTCTCCTTCTTCTGAAGCAAACTGCTCAAAATACAAGTTAAGGAGCTCCTTTTCACATTCCTTGGTGGTTCTGACAAGTAGTAATTTTATGTCATCATCCGTCACTGAATCTGAAAAAGAAATAGACACACAGAATTAACATTACTGTGATTTCCCTATTGATTTAATATCTTATTAAAGTGTCAATATTTAACTTTTTGATTTTTTTCCCCCCACAGCGGTTTAGATGGTACAATTATTCTCTACACTATGTTAGTTTATTTTGTCACATAAACTGAAATTAGGAAAACGATTATAGTTTTAGCAACCAGGAAATTACGGAGTGAATTCTGCATAGTGCAACTTTAAGTATATTTATGAATGAGTCTTACCTGCTAGACTCTCTGACACTGGCTGATACATCACAGACAAAGACACAGAGAAAACACATTAGTAGGTCCAAATGCTGTAATGCTGTATATTGCCAACTCTAACTTGATACAATATAAGCAACACATAAAGAATGACCTTCTCTTCAACGTTAGGAGAAGACTTCCCTAGAAAAGTCAGTTTGTCTTTTGTAGGGCGAGGGAAGATTGGTGGTTTAACTTTCTTCACTTCTGTTTCACCGCCATCTTCCTTCAGTTTCACTTGAAGCTCAACCACCCCAAAAGGGATTTTGAAATCAATTTTATGGCATTTTCTATCCAACACTTTCTGCAGAGCTGAGGAGGAATTGACAAACCATCATTACATACTTATCTTACAAAAACTTGTGTGGCTCCTAAGACACAGGTTACATTACTGAACTAAATTATTTTGGTATTTGGAGCTCTATACCCACTGGGTACATACGTCAATTCAACATCTATTTCACGTTGTTCAACGTAATTTCATTGAAATGATGTGGAATCAATGTTGATTCAACCAGTGTGTGCTCAGTGGGATAGTTTCTAACACCATTATCACCATTCAGCACAGCCTACTCACAAGGCTCATAGTATATTTAAGCAATAAGGCACAAGGGGCAGTGTTATATGGCCTATTTATACAACGGATGGGTCTAATCCTGAATGCTGATTGGTTAAAACCGTATTCCAGCCGGTGTCTATTCCACAAGTTAACACCAGCTAAATGTGACGTTAAAATGCCTATTTACTTTGTTCCATCTGACTGGGCAATCCAATGTCTCAACCCAGCCAGGCAATTTATAAACTCCACTATAAAAAGCATCTAGACATTATCTCACATTTCTTTTAGACTAACATTTAGTTTTCAACAGCGGAGATTTGTATAAACCTTGATGTCTGTCTCTACGACATTTGAAACATTGTTTCAATATTTAAATTAGATCTCCAGCTGTCATATAGTACGAGACAAACAATGTTTCTCAGCCAGTCGAAATTATGAATCAGCTGGCATAATTTTTATGGATATATACAAATAAAAGTCAATTGAAAAAAGGTCAAACAAAACAAAGTGCAGCTAGTTTGTAGTCTTTCAAGCTACAGTTAGAAGTGATTGTTTTAGCTGTGTTGTTGACTAGCTCCTCTGAACAACAGTGTCCTGAAGAGTGAGCACGTTTTCTATGCCAGGCGAAATCGCGCCTCATTAGCTCATTGTTATGGATGTGTCCAAATAAATGTAATTAGAAAACAGCTTAAACTAATGCAAATGCAGCTACTTTGTTGTTATTCTGGCTGCACTGTTTGATGTGACTAAGCTAGCCGTAGTTGGCTAGCTAGCAAGAAAGGGATAAGAACATTGCCAGCCAGTATGGCAATGGAACATTTAGAACGAACGACTGGGTCGCATCCATAGATACAGAACAAAATGACTGAACGACTGGGTCACGTCTATGGCAACCAAACCGATAGAACAAACGACCAGCCGGCTTGGGTAGCAACCCTAGATTTGTGTCGGGACTGTATCTTGTAGAATGATGAAATAGTATGAATAAATTCATCAAAATAAAGTTCATTTAAATAAGTCAATCATTATTTCAATATGTTGGTAACCCGTTGTGTAAAAGTGATACTGTCCTCGAGAATGGTGTTTGGAGAATATATTGGCACGGTTTGCCAGCCCTCGATTTCATCTCGGGCCTAACAACACCCGTGCCAATATATCCTCCAAGCACCGGCTTCTCAGGCATTATCACTTAAATACCATGCTAAGGGCTGTTCTTACGCACGACGCAACTCAGAGTGCTTGGATACAGCCCTTAGCCGTGGTATATTGACCATATACCACAAACCCGGACGTGCCTTATTGCTTTATAAACTGGTTACAAATGTAATTAGAACATAAAAAAATATATGTTTTGTCATACCCCTGGTGTATGGTCTCATACAGTGGTGTAAAGTACTTAAGTAAAAATACTTTAAAGGTACTACTTAAGTTGTTTTTTGAGGTATCTGTATTTCACTTTACTATTTCTATTTTTGACAACTTTTACTTCACTACATTCCTAATGAAAATAATGTACTTTTTACGCCATACATTGTTCCTGACACCCAAAAGTACTCGTTACATTATGAATGCTTAGCATGACAGGAAAATGATCCAATTCACACACTTATCAAGAGAACAACCCTGGTCATCCCTACTGCCTCTGATCTGACGGACTAACTAAACACATGTGCTTCGTTTGTAAATTATGTCTGAGTGTTGGAGCCTGCCCCTATCTATCCGTAAATTTTTTAAATAAGAAAATGGTGCGTCTGGTTTTCTTAATATAAGGACTTTGAAATAATTCATAATTTTACTTTTGTACTTAATTATAAACTGGGTGGTTCAAGCACTGAATGCTGATTGGCTGAAAGCCGTGGTATATCAGACCATATACCACGGTTGTGACAAAACATTTATTTTTACTGCTCTTATTACGTTGGTAACCAGTTTATAATAGCAGTAAGGCACCTCGGGGGTTTGTGATATATGGCCAATATACCACAGCACTGCGCGCTGCGTCGTGTTGAAGAACAGCCCTTAGCCGTGGTATATTGGACATTTACCACACCTCCTCGGGCCTTATTGCTTAAATAAGTGTGTCTTTATTCATAGGACTAAATATTTTGTATTAGGACAAATTGGAATAATTACCTGCATCTTCATGGTAAACGAGCAAAGCCTTCCTCTTGTCCCCAGGATAGTCTTGAATTTGTAATGTCTCTCCTCCAGACTTTCTTTTGTTTTTGAAGTGCAAATCCAACTTGGGTCTGATTTTGTCTATGTCGTCTGGCAGACCCTCCAATACCAGCGTTTTTTCAGTCATTATGTTCAGACAATTGTCTTCCTGTCTTACTTCGATTGAAGCAGCATATTTGTATGTGTCAATTCTTTCAGCAACTTCGATTGCCTTTTGTAAAACACATATTTTGTTTCCGGTTATTATGGAAAATCACTTGCTATTACGTTGCGTTGCTCTCTGCAGCAACTTTCACTTTTGATTTCGACCCCATGTGACTTCGAGGAACTCGAGTTGGTTACAAAACGTAATCAATTCGTCGTGATATTTGACTGTAGGAAACCGTATCAGTCCGTATTTTCTCAGGCCGATTCGGTAAGTTAACATTACTTGCAACTGACCATGAATGAATCTGTCATATAAAAAGTAACATGATCGCAATAATAATTGTTGGAGTTTTACGCAGATAATGGGTGACTCTGACGCCGTCAAGCCCGTTGTGAATGGAAAGGTAGCGTAAAATCATGTAGGCCAGTTGGACAATCATTTTCTTTGACTATTCTTTTTTTCGAAATACATTAAATCTCCTTTTATAAATAGATGGATATCGTCGGTGATGAAGAACATAAACTGTCTGAAGCCAAGGAAGAGCTGAAAAAATGGACGGTAGGCCTGTTTACAGAGTTTAGCTATTTATCTGTCAAATTAATGTTTTTTACATAAATATTTATTTCCTATTATTATGCAGAAACAAGTTGAGAAGGCAGAGGACGAAAAATCTAGGCTGCAGTTGGCAAAACTGAGCGCAGAAGATTCAAAGAAAGATGCTTCAAAAGATTTGACAGCCCTTCAACAACGGGAGCAGCAACGTCGGGATGAGTTCTCTCAAACTATGAAAGGAATACAGGTAGTCATGTACCTGCCCGTGGCTGAAAGCCTTTTAAAATAACATTCACTCAATGGATATTTATATTACATTTTCTACTGTAGTTTTATCTGTATAGTCACCCAGATAGATATTGAGGCTGTGGTGGATGATTCAAATATGTTTTTCAAATGTAACCACTTGCACGTTATTGTTACACAGAATGATATCTCGATGCTTGAGAAGGGTAACAAAGATCTGATGGAGAAAGTGAAGAAAAGCCAGGCTAAGCTACATGCTAAGAAGGCAGAGTCTGCTACACTACAGCAGAGGTTTAAGGTAGGTCATGTAACAACAGATCTTAAATATGAATTTCAAATATTTTGAGAGGACTAAAAAGAAAGCAATTCTGGCATGGACAACAATCACACTCTACTGCTGGTTCCAGATCCATGTCCAGATCCCTGAAAAGAAGGTGAAGTTCACCCGTAAGGAGGAGGACAGCGATGACAGCGGTCAACACATCAAAGGGGTGTTCACCATTGCCCAGAGACCATCAGTGCTCCTGAAGGGGGGGCAGGCTCTCATCACTTTTGAGGAGGAGAAAGGTACAGGAAACAGGACGTCCATCTTTGTGGCTTCATAAAGACAGTGCACATTAATCTACATAACTCGTCATTATGTTGAATGTGAGGCATTATGTTGAATGTGTTATATTGGGATTCTCCTTCCCTCTCTCTCAGTGGCTGCCCAGATTCTGAAGATGGCCAAGTGTACTGTGTCCTGTGATAAAGACAAGGTGCATGTGAAGCCCAAAAGCCTTACACTGGACCCCTTTGTCAAGTTTGAGGTACACCATTTCACACAATGAATGTGTCAAGTTAAATTAAGTGCCTTGAAGACATTAAAGATAAACCGCCTCCAGCCGATAATTATTTAGTTTACTATGGAGTCTGTTTTCTAGATTAGAGTCATCTTATTTACTGCAAAGTGTAAAGGTGTGTTCCAATCAACTTTGAGTAAGGAATTAGGGATCCTTTCAAGAAAACTATACCATTCACTAGATACAATGGTGTCTATAATGACTTGTATTGTTGATGATTCACTGCTGTGCTATTGCCCAGGTGACACACCTGTAACCAAGTTATGTGGCTGTTGCTGTGCAGGTACACCTTGATGTCTCCACAAAGACACTCAGCTTCTCCAATGTCCCGTTCACCCTGTCAGAGGAACGAATGAGAGACCGTCTGGAGATCAGCTTCTCCAAGCCCAGTCGGGGGGGAGGAGAGGTGCAGAAGGTGGACTATGACATGCACACTGGGAAAGGACAAATCACCTTCCTCAACACTGGAGGTACAGTACATCTATTGTGTGTGTGTGTGTGTGTGTGTGTGTGTGTGCCAGTGTCGGAACATTATTTGTTTTATTGGAAAGTGCCGTATTCAATATGTTTAATCAGAGAAGAGTTCATATTTTAAATACTTGTCTACTTTTCTAGTTGCAGAGAGGCTGGCCCTGAAAAGGATGTACAGAGTGGATATGGACCGTGAGGTGAATGTGAAAGTTGACCTTGTTTACAACTACAAGCTGAAGAAGTTTCAGGTGAGATTCAAAAATTAAAACAGTCGCTCATCTTTTCTCTGTCATTTGTTTACATACAGTATGCCCTTCCTAAGCATTGTCCTGTTGTGACTTTCCAATCAGTTCAAAGCTGTCTGGACTTTGACATGACTGTTTCAAATATGTTGGGTTTTCCAAGTCAGGTGCCACAGCTTGCTGTATAAGGTTATATAGTTTCTACTAGAGCTGGGACAATAAACCAAAATGATCAACACATTTCTCTAGTCTATACTAGAGAAATGTGAAGTTTGAAATGAAATAAGTTTTCTAATATGGGTGACTGTTAAATGGGACAAACTAGTAGTAGTAGTAAACTACTAAGAAACGTCCTCTCACTGTCAACTGCGTTTATTTTCAGCAAACTTAACATGTGTAAATATCTGTATGAACATAACAAGATTCAACAACTGAGACATAAACTGAACAAGTTCCACAGACATGTGACTAACAGAAATGGAATAATATGTCCCTGAACAAAGGGGGGGTCAAAAGTAACAGTAAGTATCTGGTGTGGCCACCAGCTGCATTAAGTACTGCAGTGCATCTCCTCCTCATGGACTGCACCAGATTTGCCAGTTCTTGTTGTAAGAGGTTACCCCACTCTTCCACCAAGGCACCTGTAAGTTCCTGGACATTTCTGGGGGGAATGTCCCTAGCCCTCACCCTCCGATCCAACAGGTCCCAGACGTGCTCAATGGGATTGAGATCCGGGCTCTTTGCTGGCCATGGCAGAACACTGACATTCCTGTCTTGCAGGAGATCACGCACAGAACGAGCAGTATGGCTGGTGGCATTGTCATGCTGGAGGTTCATGTCAGGATGAGCCTGCAGGAAGGGTACCACATGAGAGAGGAGGATGTCTTCCCTGAAATTGCCTGCAATAACAACAAGCTCAGTCCGATGATGCTGTGACACACCGCCCCAGACCATGATGGACCCTCCACCTCCAAATCGATCCCGCTCCAGAGTACAGGCCTCGGTGTAACGCTCATTCCTTCGACGATAAACGCGAGTCCGACCATCATCCCTGGTGTGACAAAACCCGGGACTCGTCAGAGAAGAGAACTTTTTGCCAGTCCTGTCTGATCCAGCGACGTTGGGTTGGTGCCCATAGGTGATGTTGTTGCCGGTGATGTCTGGTGAGGACCTGATCTGATGGCGCCGGAGGGAATGGCCGTCGATTTACGGTCTCCTAACCAATTGTGCTAGTATGTGGGGGTTTTTCACGCTATATTTGTAAAGTGTTTTGTACATAATGTTTCTGCAACCGTATCTTACGGCAGAAAATAGCTTCTGGATATCAGGACAGCGATCACTCACCTCAGATTAGACACGATCTGAGGTGGAATCACACGATATTCTCCAAACACCCCACAGGGCAGACATCCCAATTATTCGCAAAAGGAAGTGACGCAGAAGAGCCTCGTCCGGGCTCGCAGAAGGCAACTAGGAAAGCTGCCGTTACCGTCAATACTACTCGCCAACGTGCAATCATTGGACAATAAACTAGACGAGGTACGATCACGAATATCCTACTAACGGGACATCAAAAACTGTAAAGTCCTATGTTTCACGGAATCGTGGCTGAATGACGACATGGATAAACACGCTGCACCGGCAGGATAGAACAGCACACTCTGGTAAGACGAGGGGAGGGGGGGGTCTGTGCATATTTGTAAACAACAGCTGGTGCACGAAATCGAAGGAAGTCTCTAGATTTTGCTCGCCTGAAGTAGAGTATCTTATGATAAGCTGTAGACCACACTATTTGCCTAGAGAGTTTTCAGCTATACTTTTCGTGGCTGTTTATTTACCACCACAGACAGATGCTGGCACTAAGACCGCACTCAGTCAGCTGTATAAGGAAATAAGCAAACAGGAAACCACTCACCCAGAGGCGGCGCTCCTAGTGGCCGGAGACTTTAACGCAGGGAAACTTAAATCAGTTCTACCAAATCTCTATCAACATGTTAAATGTGCAACCAGAGGGAAACAAATTCTAGATCAACTGTACTCAACACACAGAGACGCGTACAAAGCTCTCCCTCGCCCTATATTTGGTAAATCCGACCACAACTCTATCCTCCTGATTCCGGCTTACAAGCAAAAATGAAAGCAGGAAGCACCAGTGACTCGGTCTATAAAAAAAATGGTCAGATGAAGCAGATGCTAAACTACAGGACTGTTTTGCTATCACAGACTGGAACATGTTCCGGGATTCTTCTGATGACATTGAGGAATACACCACATCAGTCACTGGCTTTATCAATAAGTGCATTGAGGACGTCGTCCCCACAGTGACTGTACGTACATACCCCAACGTGAAGCCATGGATTACAGGCAACATTCACACTGAGCTAAAGGGTAGAGCTGCCGCTTTCAAGGTGCGGGACTCTAACCCGGAAGCCTACAAGAAATTCCGCTATGCCCTGCGACGAACCATCAAACAGGCAAAGCGTCAACACAGGGCTAAGATTGAATCATACTACACCGGCTCCGACGCTCGTCGGATGTGGCAGGGCTTGCAAACTATTACAGACTACAAAGGGAAGCACAGCCGCGAACTGCCCAGTGACACGAGCCTATCAAACGAGCTAAATCACTTCTATGCTCGCTTTGAGGCAAGCAACACTGACGCATGCATGAGAGCATCAGCTGTTCTGGACGACTGTGTGATCACTCTCTCTATAGCCGACGTAAGTAAGACCTTTAAACAGGTCAACATACACAAGGCTGCGGGGCCAGACGGATTACCAGGACGTGTGCTCCGGGCATGTGCTGACCAACTGGCAGGTGTCTTCACAGACATTTTCAACATGTCCCTGATTGAGTCTGTAATACCAACATGCTTCAAGCAGACCACCATAGTCCCTGTGCCCAAGAACACAAAGGCAACTTGCCTAAATGACTACAGACCCGTCGCACTCACGTCCGTAGCCATGAAGTGCTTTGAAAGGCTGGTAATGGCTCACATCAACACCATTATCCCAGAAACCCTAGACCCACTCCAATTTGCATACCGCCCAAACAGATCCACAGATGGTGCAATTTCTATTGCACTCCACACTGCCCTTTCCCACCTGGACAAAAGGAACACCTATGTGAGAATGCTATTCATTGACTACAGCTCAGCGTTCAACACCATAGTACCCTCAAAGCTCATCACTAAGGTAAGGAACCTGGGACTAAACACCTCCCTCTGCAACTGGATCCTGGACTTCCTGACGGGCCGCCCCCAGGTGGTGAGGGTAGGTAGCAACACATCTGCCACGCTGATCCTCAACACTGGAGCGCCCCAGGGGTGCGTGCTCAGTCCCTTCCTGTACTCCCTGTTCACCCATGACTGCATGGCCAGGCACGACTCCAACACCATCATTACGTTTCCTGACGACACAACAGTGGTAGGCCTGATCACCGACAACGACGAGACAGCCTATAGGGAGGAGGTCAGAGACCTGGACCTGTGGTGCCAGAATAACAACCTATCCCTCAACGTAACCAAGACTAAGGAGATGATTGTGGACTACAGGAAAAGGAGCACCGATCACGTCCCCATTCTCATCGACGGGGCTGTAGTGGAGCAGGTTGAGAGCTTCAAATTCCTTGGTGTCCACATCAACAACAAACTAGAATGGTCCAAACACACCAAGACAGTCATGAAGAGGGCACGACAAAGCCTATTCCCCCTCAGGAAACTAAAAAGGTTTGGCATGGGTCCTGAGATCCTCAAAAGGTTCTACAGCTGCAACGTCGAGAGCATCCTGACCGGTTGCATCACTGCCTGGTACGGCAATTGCTCGGCCTCCGACCGCAAGGCACTTCAGAGGGTAGTGCGTACGGCCCAATACATCACTGGGGCAAAGCTGCCTGCCATCCAGGACCACTACACCAGGCGGTGTCAGAGGAAGGCCCTAAAAATTGTCAAAGGACCCCAGCCACCCCAGTCATAGACTGTTCTCTCTACTACTGCATGGCAAGCGGTGCCAAGTGCCAAGTCGAGGACAAAAAGGCTTCTCAACAGTTTTTACCCCCAAGCCATAAGACTCCTGAACAGGTAACCAAATGGTTACCCGGACTATTTGCATTGTGTGCCCCTCCCCCCCAACCCCTCTTTTACGCTGCTGCTACTCTCTGTTCATCATGTATGCATAGTCACTTTAACCATATCCACATGTACATACTACCTCAATCAGCCTGACTAACCGGTGTCTGTATATAGCCTTGCCACTCTTATTTTCAAATGCATTTTTACTGTTGTTGTATTTCTTTACTTACCTACACACACACACACACACACACACACACACCTTTTTTTCGCACTATTGGTTAGAGCCTGTAAGTAAGCATTTCACTGTAAGGTTGTATTCGGCGCACGTGACAAATACATTTTGATTTGATTTGACCTGCCTTACAACAGGCCTACAAGCCCTCAGTCCAGCCTCTCTCAGCCTATTGCGAACAGTCTGAGCACTGATGGAGGGATTGTGCATTCCTGGTGTAACTCGGGCAGTTGTTGTTGCCATCCTGTACCTGTCCCGCAGGTGTCATTTCCGGATGTACCGATCAGCTGTCCGTCCTGTCTCCCTGTAGCGCTGTCTTAGGTGTCTCACAGTACAGACATTGCAATTTATTGCCCTGGCCACATCTGCAGTCCTCATGCCTCCTTGTAGCAATTGCCTACTGTCTGTAAGCTGTTAGTGTCTTAACAACCGTTCCACAGGTGCATGTTCATTAATTGTTTATGGTTCATTGAACAAGCATGGAAAACAGCGTTAAAACCCTTTACAATGAAGATCTGTGAAGTTATTTGGATTTTTACGAATTGTCTTTGAAAGACAGGGTCCTGAAAAAGGGACATTTTTTTGTTGTTGTTGAGTTTTTAAAGGATAATTAAACACAAACTGTAGTTCATTGTCATAAACATATCGTTCTATTTATAGTTATCAGATCAACTCAGGCAATTTATCGTAATATGGATTTTTGTCCATATCACCCAGTTGTAGTCTCTACTGGAGCATAACTTTGACACGTGCTTATGTGGTATTCTTGTGACAGACTGCTAACATATCTGTGTTCACAAATGAACAGGATGGTTCTTTTCCAACGTTTTTCTGCTGTCTTGTTTCAGATGTTCTGTGTAGAGTTGACTGACACATGCATATCAACTGTGAGCGTTTTACTTTAACCTTTGTTGCAGACGTTCTGCGGCGCTCCGAAGCGCACCATCCTCCTGTGTGGGATTACAGACTTCCAGGATGAGGAGGACCTGCAGGATCACCTGGAGATTCACTTCCAGAAGCCCAGTAACTATGGAGGGGAGGTGGATTGCATCAAGTATGTCTCCGGGGGCAATGAGGTCAAGGCCTTCTTCACTGAGGACGTGGCTGAGATGGAGGCCTAACATTAACAAACGGCCATCCTCTTACGATACATCTATGCTCATGTTTCTCAGTACTTAGTTGGTACCACATGAATGAACCCTAGTGATGATGTATTCATCCGCATTTACCATAATCTATAGCCCACTGACATGCAGCACTATATTATACCAAAACTGATCTGTAAGTCATATGAAATTAGTCATGTCAACTTTGTATACTGATAAAGTTTAACAAGGCCAAAAACATGTGTGATAATGCCGTGTGCAGTGCCTTAAGTTTAGAATAATATTAGATAATAATAATAATAGATAATAATATCAATAATAATATCAAACTATTAGAAGGGGACAAATGAAAATGCACAGTGGTTGTTTACATCTAGAGATACTATGGCTATTTATCTGTGTCAGGCATCTTTGTGATATGATTCAAGGTGTTTTTCGCTCAAACTTCAAATCATGGGTTTTTAAAATCGGTCATCATGACATGAATCATGAATTTACTGTATTGATAATCCCATTAAGGAACCCACCTACTTAATTTCACCCCATAAAATGCATATCACATTGTATTGTTTCATTAAACACCTGTGTGCTTTCTGACTACAGTGCTTAAATATAGGCCTGAATACACACCATTAAAATATTGATAACAGCGCAGGTGATAATCTGTGCTGAGCAAAAATATAAACGCAACATGCAACAATTTCAAAGATTTTACTGAGTTAACAGTGCATAAGGAAATCAGTCAATTGAAATACATTCATTGTGCACAAATCTATGGATTTCACATGACTGGTCAGGGGTGCAGCCATTGGTGGGCCCACTGTGGAGCAAGGCCCAGCCAATCAAAATGCATTTCTTCCCACAAAAAGGCTTTATTATAGACAGAAATAGTCCTCAGTTTCATTAGCTGTCTGGTCTCAGACAATCCTGCAGGTGAAGAAGCTGGATGTGGAGGTCCTGGGCTGGTGTGGTTACACGTGGTCTGCAGTTGCGAGTCCGGTTGGACACCCTGCCAAATTCTCTAAAACGACATTGGAAGCTGCTTATGATATATAAATTAGCATTCAATTCTCTGACAACAACTCTGGTGGACATCCCTGCAGTCAGTGTAACCGATGTGAAATGGCTAGTTAGTTAGCGGTGGTGCGCGCTAATAGCATTTCAATCAGTGACGTCACTCGCTCTGAGACTTGAAGTAGGGTTTCCCCTTGCGTTGCAAGGGCCGCGGCTTTTGTGGCGCTATGGGTAACGATGCTTCGGTGGGTGTCAGTTGTTGATGTGTGCAAGAGTCACTGGTTCGAGCCCGTGTTGGGGCGAAGAGAGGGACGGAACCTACACTGTTACATCAGCATGCCAATTGCACGCTCCCTCAAAACTTGAGACATCTGTGACATTATGTTGTGTGACAAAACTGCACATTTTAGAGTTGCCTTTTATTGCACGTGTAATGATCATGCTGCTAAATCAGCTTCTTGATATGCCACTGCTGTCAGGTGGATGGATTATCTTGGCAAATGAGAAATGCTCACTAACAGGGATGTAAACAAATTTGTGCAAAATAGTATTTTTGTGCTTATGGACAATTTCTGGGATCTTTTATTTCAGCTCATGAAACAAGAGATGAGCACTTTCCATGTTGTGTTGATATTTTTGTTCAGTGTTAAACTCAACTGTAAATAAAGACTGCTAAAGGCCACTAGATGGCAGTGCTTTATCATTATTCCCAACTTCATCAAGTACTCCAACACACAGCAATTTGGTTACGCATCATAAACTTTACTTGAATGGTAATCAGGTAATTAAGCTATTTGTTACGTCAGTGTAGAGGGGCTACAAACACCTCATAATGCTGATCAATTGATAGGAAATGCAATGCAAAGCACAGTTCCCTAGCTATAATTCGATAAAATACATTGTGTGGCACACTTTTCCCTATATAGTGGAAAAATGTTGACCAGAGCCCTATATAGTGCCATTTTGGACACACAAAGTCGCTGTTATGGACTCATAAATCACACGGGGGCCTTTAAAGGGTCGTTTCATAATTGAAAACCCTAAAACTGCAGTGATTGCCTCCAATCACAGCATGCCATGTCATAAGTCCGAAGTAAGCTGTAATATTTATTGATTCGCCCTGACTTAACCCTTACTATAAATCAATACCAGACATGGGTATTAAAGCAGACAGACAAAGTTTGTACAGTACAATCTCTAGCCACAAACTGACTGCATGTTACATGGGCCTTTTGAATACTGCAGTACAGAAGTTGTTTAGCGCTCCATGGTTCATGGTATAGATATGTTCTGAATTCTCCAAGACTATGACATGGAGATGGAAGGAGGATGCTGTGCTTTGTGGTAGACGCACCCTCTATTGAGCTCTATGATCCACTAGAAAACAGGTTTAAGGGTGCCTGTTTCCTACCTGGGTTCTCACAAACCTTGACAGGTGAGCACACCAAACAATTTTTGTATTTTTTAATTTGAACTTTATTTAACTAGGCAAGTCAGTTAAGAACAAATTCTTATTTACAATGACGGCCTACCCGAGCCAAACCCTAACGACGCTGCGCCAATTGTGCGCCGCCTTATGGGACTCCGAATCACGTCCGGTTGTGACACAGCTTGGAATCGAACCAGGGTCTGTAATAATGCTTCTAGCACTGAGATGCAGTGCCTTCGACCACTGCGCCACTCGGGAGCCCCGATTTAAGGTGAAACTCTCTTCAAACCTAAGAAAGGTATGCATCCATGCAAAACATATCACAAGCTACAGTTGCTAAGTAGCTACAGAGATGCCTTTTTGGTAAAGTCACTATTAGATTGACTTCCTTATCCAAGTTTGGATGGTTTAGCTAAATGTCATTTTAGTCTATGGTAGTCCAAGCTTTCGTGTGTGCTGCTACATTGAGTTCAACACCAATAAGGACCCAAAGCAATGCCCAGTAGAACCCAGTAGAACCTCAGACTTGCAAGATCTTTTGTCACTATAGTCTCCATATATCTACCAGCCCTGGCTAACTCCTTTGAGTGAGGTAATGACAATCTACAGTATGAGACATTGAGTCACCGTAAGATTACGCTTGGCAAACTGTCTTCTACTTAAATTGGAAAGTGATATGGGGAGGAAAGATCTTTCGATGATTTAGCCCAGTAGGTCACCACAGGCAGGTTCCTCAGAGAGAGGGTAGAGGGACTCCCTGCCTCCCCTAGCTACAGACTGTAACACCAGATAATGTGATTTAACCCCCCAAAAATGTACAATCATACTGGTAGTTACAGGTATGGCTATACACCAGGTCAGCAGAGATTTATCAACTAACCTGGTACTGGCGATACTATCTTTGTCCTTGATTCGTGGAAACAGGAGTCTCAAAAACATGTGTCCAGTTGCAGTTCAAGTCTTCTCTCATCGAGACAGGTGTCTGTCCTCATGACATGCGGCACTTTGGAGTGGACCCAACTGCAGCTTCTTCTTCTTTAAATGTATATTGGCTGATCGCAACACACTGAAAGGTGGTTACAACGCCACCTACTGTAGTGGAGTGTGAGGCCGGTTACGTCCTCCCTATTGATCTATTTCTTTCATCTAGCCCTGTGTTTCCGTTCACTGTTCTGGAGTGTGAATTCATTACACTTTGTGACACAAAAAGGGAAGGGAACAAAAATGACCCTACCAACTAACCCTAAACCCATTAAAACCTAACCATTGTTCCACTACTTATCTGATCCTACGCCAGGCCAGCAGCCCGGGGATGGGACACTATCGCTCAACACACCTTGTAACTCTTCTGCAGTAAAATATCGTACACCCAAGTACTTCTCTGCAGCTGCCACCACAACATCTCATTTCTGTGATTTACTTTCCATTTCTGTGGTACAGTTGATAACCATGGTTATGAACACTAAGAAACAAACCTTACTGAAGCACTTTATTCCTTTTGCTCTCTTTTGGTGTCAGCCTACTCAAAGGGAGCCTCTTAGGACCTATACAGTTAATAACCTGTTGGGGCTAGGGGGCAGTATTTGCACGGCCGGATAAAAAACGTACCCGATTTAAACTGGTTACTACTCTTGCCCAGAAATGAGAATATGCATATAATTAGTAGATTTGGATAGAAAACACTCTAAAGTTTCTAAAACTGTTTGAATGGTGTCTGTGAGTATAACAGAACTCATATGGCAGGCCAAAACCTGAGAAGATTCCATACAGGAAGTGCCCTGTCTGACAATTAGTTCTCCTTCTGTGGCATCTTTATCGAAAATACAGCATCTCTGCATTTTCTAAGGCTTCCATTGGCTCCCAGAAGGCGCCAAAAAGTGTAATGGGGTGTCTGCAGTTTCTGGGCTAAGTACAGCAGCTCTGTTTGTGAGTGGTCAGGCTGGGAACAGTGACACTGGAGATGTGCGTTCATGAGAATTCTCAATTTTTTTCTTTCAGCCTTTGAATGAATACAACGTCGCCCGGTTGGAATATTATCTCTATTATACGAGAAAAATAGCATAAAAATTGATTTTAAACAGCGTTTGACATGCTTCGAAGTACAGTAATGGAATATTTTTTTGTCACGAAATGCGCTCATGCGTAACCCTTCGGATACTGACCTGAACGCACGAACAAAACGGAGGTATTTGAATATAACTATGGATTATTTGGAACCAAAAGAACATTTGTTGTTGAAGTTGAAGTCCTGGGAGTGCATTCTGACGAAGAACAGCAAAGGTAATCCAATTTTTCTTATAGTAAATCTGAGTTTGGTGAGGGCCAAACTTGGTGGGTGTCAAATCAGCTAGCCTTGATGGCCGGGCTATGTACTCAGAATATTGCAAAATGTGCTTTCGCCGAAAAGCTATTTTAAAATCTGACACCGCGATTGCATAAAGGAGTTCTGTATCTATAACTCTTAAAATAATTGTTATGTATTTTGTGAACGTTAATTGTGAGTAATTTAGTAAATTCACCTGAAGTTTGCGGTGGGTATGCTAGTTCTGAACATCACATGCTAATGTAAAAAGCTGTTTTTTATATAAATATGAACTTGATGGAACAAAACATGCATGTATTGTATAATATAATGTCCTAGGAGTGTCATCTGATGAAGATCATCAAAGGTTAGTGCTGCATTTAGCTGTGGTTTTGGTTTTTGTGACATATATGCTTGCTTTGAAAATGGCTGTGTGATTATTTTTGGCAGGGTACTCTCCTGACATAATCTAATGTTCTGCTTTCGCTGTAAAGCCTTTTTGAAATCGGACAATGTGGTTAGATTAACGAGAGTCTTGTCTTTAAATGGTGTAAAATAGTCATATGTTTGAGAAATTGAAGTTATAGCATTTTTGAAGTATTTGTATTTCGCGCCACGCGATTCCACTGGCTAAATTTCTTCAGCCTCCTGAGGTTGAAGAGGCGCTGTTGTGCCTTCTTCACCACACTGTCTGTGTGGGTGGACCATTTCAGTTTGTCCGTGACGTGTACACCGAAGAACTTAAAATGTTCTATCTTCTCCACTGCTGTCTCTTTGATGTGGTTAGGGGGGTGCTCCCTCTGCTGTTTCCTGAAGTCCACGATCATCTCCTTTGTTTTGTTGACGTTGAGTGAGAGGTTGTTTTCCTGACACCACACACCGGATGCCCTCACCTCCTCCCTGTAGGCCGTCTCATTGTTGTTGGTAATCAATGACTGTTGTGTCATCTGCAAACTTGATGATTGAGTTGGAGGTGTGCATGGCCACACAGTTGTTGGTGAACAGGGAGTACAGGAGAGGGCTGAGCACGTACCCTTGTGGGGCCCCAGTGTTGAGGGTCAGGATCAGCAAAGAGGAGATGTTGTTTCCTACCTTCACCACCTGGGGGCGGCCCTTCAGGAAGTCCAGGACCCAATTGCACAGGGTGGAGTTGAGGCAGGGCCTCCAGCTTGATGATGAGCTTGGAGGGTACTATGGTGTTGAATGCTGAGCTGTAGTCAATGAACAGCATTCTTACATAGGTATTCCTTTTGTCCAGATGGGATAGGACAGTGTGCAGTGTGATGGCAATTGCATAGTCTGTGGACCTGTTGGGGCAAATTGAAGTGGGTCTAGGGTGGCCGGTAAGGTGAGGAGATATGATCCTTGACTAGTCTCTCAAACCACTTCATGATGACAGAAGTGAGTGCTACGGGGCGGAAGTCATTTAGTTCAGGTATCTTTGCCTTCTTGGGTACAGGAACAATGGTAGCCATCTTGAAGCATGTGGGGACATCATACTGGGATAGAGAGTGATTGAATATGTCCGTAAACACACCAGCAAGCTGGTCTGCACATGCCCTGAGGACGAGGCTAGGGATGCCGTCTGGGCCAGCAGCCTTGCGAGGGTTAACACGTTTAAATGTTTTACTCACGTCAGCCACGGAGAAGAAGGGGGGGGGCACAGTCGTTGTTAGCGGGCCGCGACGGTGGCACTGTATTATCCTCAAAGCGGGCAAAGAACGTGTTTAGTTTGTCTGGAAGTGTGACATCGGTGTCCGTGACATTGTGGCTGGTTTTCTTTTTGTAGTACGTGATTTCCTGTAGACCCTGCCACATATGTCTCGTGTCTGAGCCGTTGAATTGCGACTCCACTTTGTCCCGGTACTGGCATTTTGCTTGTTTGATTGCCTTGCGGAGGGAATAACTACAATGTTTATATACCAGTCATATTCCCAGATCTCTTTCCATGGTTAAATGCAATGGATCACGCTTTCAGTTTTGCACGAATGCCGCCATCCATCCACGGTTTCTGGTTAGGGTAGGTTTTAATAGTCACAGTGGGTACAACATCGCCAATGCATTTCTTTATCAACACACTCACAGAGTCAATGTATAGGTCGATGTTGTTCTCTGAGGCTGACCGGAATATATTCCAGTCCGCGTGTTCAAAACAGTCTTAGGAATACCTATGGATTGGAGATACCTATACCTATGTAAGAATGCTGTTCACCGATTACAGCTCAGCATTTAACACCATAGTACCCTCCAAACTCGTCATTAAGCTCGAAACCCTGGGTCTCGACCCCGGCCGATGCAACTGGGTCCTGGACTTTCTGAAGGGCCGCCCCCAGGTGGTGAAGGAAGGAAACAACATCTCCACTTCGCTGACCATCAACACTGGGGCCACACAAGGGTGCGTTCTCAGCCCTCTCCTGTACTCCCTGTTCACCCATGACTGTGTGGCCATGCACGCCTCCAACTCAACCATCAAGTTTGCAGACGACTCTACAGTGGTAGACTTGATTACCAACAACGACGAGATGGCCTACAGGGAGGAGGTGAGGGCTCTCGGTGTGTGGTGTCAGGAAAATAACCTCACACTTAATGTCAACAAAACAAAGGAGATGATCGTGGACTTCAGGAAACAGCAGAGGGAGCAGCCCCCATCCACATCGACTGGACAGTAGTGGAGAAGGTGGAAAGTTTTAAGTTCCTCGGCGTACACATCACGGACAATCTGAAATGGTTCACCCACACAGACAGCGTGGTGAAGAAGGCGCAACAGCGGGCAAAGAGGGTGGTGAGGTCTGCACAACGCCATCCATGACACCTATAGCACCTGATGTCACAGGAAGGCCAAAAAGATCATCAAGGACATCAACCACCCGAGCCACTGCCTGTTCACACCGTTATCATCCAGAAGGCGAGGTCAGTACAGGTGCATCAAAGCTGGGACGGAGAGACTGAAAAACAGCTTCTATTTCAATCATTAACTCAGAAAGGCTGCTGCCTACATTGAGACCCAATCACTGGCCACTTTAAGAAATGGATCACTAGTCACTTTATACAATGCCACTCTAAATAATGCCACTTTTATAATGTTTACATATCTTACATTACTAATATCACATGTATATACTGTATTTTATACCATCTATTGCACCTTGCCTATACTGCTCGGCCATCGCTCATCCATATACTTACATGTACATATTCTCATTCACCCCTTTAGATGTGTGTGTATTAGGTAGTTGTTGGGGAATTGTTAGATTACTTGTTAGATATTACTGCACGGCCGGAACTAGAAGCACAAGCATTTCCCTACACTTGCATTAACATCTGCTAACCATGTGTATGTGACAAATAAAATTAGATTTGACTTGATTTGTACGCCTATGTAGATATTCCATTAAAAATCAGCCGTTTCCAGCTACAATAGTCATTTACAACATTAACAATGTCTACACTGTATTTTTGATCAATTTGATGTCATTTTAATGGACAAAAAATTTGCTTTTCCTTCAAAAACAAGGATATTTCTAACTGATCCCAAACTTTTGAACGGTAGTGTATATATTTTAATGAAGCATTTTCTAAATTCAAAATGGAGCCCCTGCAACTGCACAGACATTTTGAGACTCCTGTTTCCACGAATTGAAGATGAAGATGGTATCACAAATACCAGGTTAGTTGAAAAATCTCAGCCAAGTGTTTTGTATAGTCACACCTGTGACTACCAGTATAATGGTCAATATTTGTGGGGTTAAATCACACTATCGGGTGTTACAGTCTGTAGCTATGCCTCCCTCTGCCTCCCTCTGCCTCCCCTCCGCCTGCCTGCCCTAACCCTCCTGCCTCTTCTCTCCTACAGCTCCTAATTGGTTGAAATGTGTCTGCTTGTTGCTAGAGCCCTGTGTCCTATACAGTATGGTTCATGTTGCATGCCAGTGTTAGCGAGTTAATGTCACAGTAGACACATTTTTCCAAATCCCCCTAGGTGATATCTTGGAGGATAGGAAGGATGTAATCTCTCCAGGTGATATCTTGGAGGACAGGAAGGATGTAATCTCTCCAGGTGATATCTTGGAGGACAGGAAGGATGTAATCTCTCCAGGTGATATCTTGGAGGACAGGAAGGATGTAATCTCTCCAGGTGATATCTTGGAGGACAGGAAGGATGTAATCTCTCCAGGTGATATCTTGGAGGACAGGAAGGATGTAATCTCTCCAGGTGATATCTTGGAGGACAGGAAGGATGTAATCTCTCCAGGTGATATCTTGGAGGACAGGAAGGATGTAATCTCTCCAGGTGATATCTTGGAAGACAGGAAGGATATAATCTCTCCAGGTGATATCTTGGAAGACAGGATGAGTGTAGCCTGACTCTTATTCCCCAGAGTGACATTTTTATTATTCTCGTTTCCCACGTTTTTCCCATTTGACCTCTTAACAAACATATTAGGTGGTGGTGTGTTTGATGCTCTTCAGTTGAATTTAAGAGAGATTTGCACTGTGACAGGGTAAGAGAGAGGCTGAAACGAGTGTAAAACAAGAAGAGAAATGGAGAGAGAGCGAGAGAGGGGTAGAAAGATGGTGACATAATTGAAGTGCTTCCAAACAACCCATCATCACCCCTGATTCGATTCCCTGTGTTTGAGTTGTAAGGGATATTCCTCATTAAAATGTTTGTTTGCGCCCGTCGCTGTTCCCACTTCATTCATTTTGCCAAGACACAAGCCGCTGGCACCCTGAATGGAACAAAAATAAGCCAAACAAATTTCCTGCCGTTAATTATTTAACCTTCACTCAAAAGGGATGAATGCCTCCCCATAGTGAATAATGCATGACTGAGTGGTCTGCTGGGCCATTTCAGCTGGCCCGGCCCGCTGATACAAAACCAGTAACTGGCCAATTTGATGCATATTGCTTTGGGGTCCGGGGACTGATGAGGATCAGAAAACAGGATTAAACCAGATCTACTGCTCCACCAGCGTCATGGCAACATATTGGCCGCCCTAAGATAGGGAACTGATCTAGCTCCCTCGGCTCAGACTGTCTTGTTCTTTACCTTCCAAATGAGCTGACGGATGCAGGGAGAATGGGCGAGTGACTGAGGGGGGAGATGTCGGAGCAGTGCACTCTGGGAGTATGGCAGACGGGTGTGATTGAATGACTAGAGAACCCCAACGTGCTGGGGTCAGCTACTAACTCCTCTTAGGTCACAGACACTGGTTTAACTGAACATCAGATCATGGATTTATGATCCTTTGCAAGTCAGTCAACACGCTGGACACAGGAGTAGGACTCCTCTTGAAGACAGATGGTGACAGAGGACTAACAACCCCGACCTTCACAGAGCTGTAGGTGACATCCATCCCTCTGTGACAACACTCACATTCATCCATTCCATATCCATCTTCTCTGTCTCGTTTGTCTGGCTCTGTGTCACATTGTGTGCAGACTATTCATTGCAGTGACATACCTACTGGTAGGTGAACAAACAGAGGAGAGAAAGCTCCAACTAACACGCGGCAAACATAAGCAGTGTGTATCTGCGACACACTAAAGACTGAAGTGTCATCTGATAAATGTACCGTGAATCTATTAATCCTATCTGGTAAAACTTTTCCCCTTTGAAAATGTTGAGAGACAAGGTTGCCATAGAAACAAGCTATACAGAACGTGGGGGAGAGGGTTGGGGGTGGAATACTTTACACTTCAATACCTTTTAAGGAGCGCAACAACAAAGATGACAATTTATGCATACAAGTGCTCTAACCAGGTCTCTTCTTCCTTCCCTCTCTCTCTATTATTGCTCTCTGGGTTCTGTTCATTAATCATAAGGCCTTTTTAATACACATCTGTCCATCTGTTTTATGTCCATATCGCAGGACCAAGGCTACGGTCAGACTAAAAGGAAGAGCCCAGTTTAGATAGCAGTCTCTCTCTCTCTCTCGCTCTCTCTCTCTCGTTCTCTCTCTTCCTCTCTCTTTCTGTATAGATCGATTCCACACCAGTGTAGGTGGAAAATATTTTTGCTGTCTGAGATTGTTCTGGCAATTCTCACGTAAACTTCATTGAGAGGAAGGATGTTTGACATGCTTTTTACATTTGCATCACATACCATTTTTGAGAAAGGCGTGATGAAACTGGCTATTTTAGGCCCTTTTTAGACCTATACATGCCTCCTGTAAGACCCTATATGATCTGTGAAATATACATGATACAGACATCTTGGAGTCCTTATATTCCTTATAGTGTGCTCTCAAATATGGAGTATGTCTAGATTCCAAAATACTATTTCTATGTGAGAATGTCCAGAACAATCGGAGATACAAAAAATATTTTCTTTCTATGCTGGCGTGGAATCGCCCTGTATCTCCATCTTTCGCTTCATCTTTCTCTTTTTTCTCTGTCCCTCTATCTATTCCTCTCTCTTTTCATCTTTCTACTCTTTCAATCACTTTCGCTTCTCTCTATTCTCTCACATCTTCTCTCGGCACTTCACTGTCAGGGCTGTTACAAATCTGGGAGGCTCTCATACTGCTGTTCTGGTTGGATCCTCTTAGGAACCACTGTGATCCAGGAAAACAAACAGAAAGAAATGATATCTTTAAAGAGGACTTGAGAGAGGAGACATATTACATATCTATCCCTCTTCGAGTCTTCTTTGGTGCTCAGACATACAGCATATTGCAGTTAGAAACAACATTGCCGTATGTAATACCTAGCTTCTAGGAATCCATTCTGTCCAGATATGCTATGGGGTCTTGTGCCAGGATTTTTCTGATAGTGTTAGAGGTTGCTGTGATCTCAGAGGTGATTCTTTGTTTTTGTAGATTGTGGAGGCCATAATGTCAGTGTCTGGGGGAATAGCCAGAGTCAAGCCTAATATCCTCATTCCTTACATACCCGTTATAAGGTCCTAGCAGAAGAGACTGGCTATGATGGACAGGCTTGAATTATTCTCAAGTTGATGATGGACAGGAATGATGTGAAAATTGCTGCATTATAAAACAGCATTACCAAATGGAAGATTATCTTGAGTGACCAGACACTCATTCTGTTCATGTTGAACACCAACTCTGCAGTTCAAATGTTGCCCTATTTATGTAGTGTGTGTTGATTAGATGTAGAAAGAAAATAGCAAGTAGACTTTCACTGAAATGAATGAGATTGGACTCATTATTTCCTTCAGCATTTCTTTGAAACATCAAACACTTCATCAACTAATGAGTGTCTCCGATGATAAACCTCAGAGCCACATACACTGATAAAGATGTATATTTTCATTAAAAAAATTCAGTTGAATACTATAGTTTTCCCCATGAATATAATATTTTGTTGGAGGGAGATTAGAGCTTTGTGACATTTACAAAATTTGATCCTGGGTAAAAAAAACAGGCCATGGTAAAATGAGTAGGTTTTAATGTGGTGATAATTCCTCAAATCTGATCCTAAAAAACATTGCCTCATTAGTGTTATATGAGTAGTTGCAGCTTCATAACCCCTCTTAAAGCTGTTCCAAAAGAAAGACATTTACTCCATTCCTTCAAGTTTAATATGAAATCTGACTCCTTGTTTTCAACTTCCAGCACTGTGACGCTCCATCCTGCCTCCACCCTGTCCAACATGTATACAGGCCCAGGGAGAGAGTGGCGTCACTGCTTCATTGGTTGCATCCCAAATGGCACCCTATTCCCGATAAAGTGCACTACTTTTGACCAGAGCCAGCTATTGATTGGGAATAGGGTGCCTTTTGGGAGAGTTATGTGTCGGCATATCAGACACATTGTATGGGACTGCTCCATCTCATTAGTTCAGGCCTGGAGGCTCCAGAGGTGATTATGGAATAACGGTGACTTCACTGAGTGGGCTGCCGCCAGCCAGGCGGGAGACCGAGGAGGGCCTTGTTAGTTAAGGATACTTTTCAAACGTAATCAAGGTTTAAAAATGAACGACCCACATTTTTTAGGGTGGGGATGCTTGATGCTAAATGCTGAATCGAATGCCAAGTAATCATTATTATGCAGATCATCGATAGAACCTTAAGCTTGGTGCCATGATGTGGTCCTGAATGCTGATTTATGAGAAATGGTGGATGTATGATGTACAGATGAAGCTAAGGAAAACAGTGGACTATATGTTTTCTTTTTTTTCTCAACTTTCCATTTCTGTCCTCTTTCCATTCTATGCCTAATTTATATGGCTTCCCTGGCTGCACCGTGTTCTAATGAGGCATTTCAGTTGCTGCTGCCCCGGAGATAGGGGATTCATCTGCTCTGGAACGTCGTTTAAATGTCCGTAGCGGGAAGTGACACCTCGTCGTGGAGACCTCAACCACTGTTTCCAGAGCGTCCCTTCCTCTGTTGTACAAAAGCTCTTCTGCTGCCTTGGAAATTGGGCATCAACTATAGTGAATGAGGTATGAGTCATTGAAGCACAATGCTTATCTGTGCTCACTGTATTTCTCTCCAAGACTACTAGTTATTTACCCATGCCCACACCTCACAACATTTGAAATACAGGCAGGACATGCATTATTCACATATCAATTACACATCACATACAAGCTCATTCATATTTCATACATTCAGTGTCTTTTGTATTAATAAATACATTCTCACATCTACACAGATATACACATCTGGACAGTGGAGAAGAGCGCAGGGGCTGTATTAATGTGCTGGGGTATTCTGAACACTTAGAGAGGGGTCGGAGTAGTGTTTACAGCAACACCTGAAGCATGTGACCAGGGTGTAACAGCACAGACAGAACTGCTGCAGAAATTGCTCTCACACGACATCGAACACTGTCAGTGTGTCTTGCTGAATCCTAGACTGCGTACAGCAATGGTGGATGGAGAGAAATGAAACACACATGCAGGAGGGGTATAACTCATTCTTTTGAGCACAACGTTTGACTCGTTAAAAAGCAACAGGTTTCAAAGATCCACAGTGGCCGTGTCCAAATACCCATACTTATGTCCTAAATAGTAGGGGAGGGGGTGTGGCGGGCGAGAACACAGGAAGCAGTCCAGTAAACTACCTCCATATGAAAACCATTACCCTGCCTGCCTTTTATCAGACAGTCCCACCATCGTAACCCTGGCAAGAAGTACAAGAGAGATTTAATACATACATCTGAAAAAACTATGGCCGTGTCTGAAATTTGGCTTCCCTACTACTTACTTAAAAAAAATATATATATATATATATATATATATATATATATTATGTTTAGTTTTTGCGTCTTTTACTTTCGGTTTTGTACACCAGCTTCAAACAGCTGAAAATACAATATTTTTGGTTATGGAAAATATATTTCACAGCGGTTTAGATGGTACAATGATTTTCTACACTATACTTGCTTGTTTTGTCACATGAACTGAAATTAAGCAAACTATTAACATTTTAGCAACCAGGAAATGGTAGAGCGATTTCTGCATAATGCATCTTTTAAATCTCTCCTGGATTTCTTGCCAGGGTCATGATGGTGGGGCTGTCTGATAACAGGCAGGGTAATGGTTTGCATATGGAGGTAGTCTCCAGCATTGCTTCCTGTGTTATCCTCCACCACACCACTTCCCTGATTTCCTCCATCTACCATAATGGCTACCAAATGGCACCCCTGACACCCCCTTGTACTAAATATATAGTCATGTAGGGAGAAAGTGTTGTGGGAGTGGGTTTTCTGGTCTGCTGTTGCAGCTGGAAAGAAAGCGGTGTGTATGTTTGGCTTTGACCTTCAGGGCTAGCCAGTCTGTCATTTATGTTGGCTTCCTGAAAATCAGCCTAAGGAAAGTGAATTTCATGCCTAGGGTTTGGAAATGAGCCGAGTAAATGATGCATGCACTTTAAACATTAGATTACTCTATATGAGGCTATAAGCACACCTTGTCTGGAATCCAAGAATGGCTGACAGCATTGTGAGTTCACGGATGGATTCCCATTTAAAATCAGAACTTTGTGCCTAACCAATGGAATGATTTGAACGATTATGGCACACTTTCTTTAACACACACAACATTTTCGAATGTTTTTTTTTTTCACGTGTGTTGTCGTTCTTGGCTGAACGGAAATGAATAAAACGTTCAAAAGCTGTGATCAGTACCTTTTTAATTTGTCATTAGGAAATTGCAGGTCAGTCGTAAAGAATAGCAACAGCCATCAGGGCTCTGTGACCTTGGCAGACCAGACCTGGGGGCCTGGCTATGGAGGCTCCATGCTGTGTCCCACATGGCACCCTATTCCCTACGTAGTGAACAACTTATGATCGGAGCCCCCAGACACGGAGGTGGGCCAGACCTTTGGCTATGTTAACCTGGATGACAGATGGTGCTAGTCCGTCCCTGGGTCTGTACTGATTTGGGCCCCTGGAATGCATATATGGTCCAGCCAAACAGGACGAGATTGGGGGGGGGGAGTCCATGGGGGGGAGCTGGGGGTTCAATGGCCCACGGCACAGATCCGGGCTGCGCTTGATGGATGACCCCTGGTCGTCCAACCAGTATGAGTGAGCGTGTCGACTACTGACAAGGCACTTTATCACAGGCATGGACCCCATGGACCTGCTCCCTGAGATGTTATAACTACCATAGGGGTTGAGGAGTCCAGGAAGGTCGGGACTACATTTCCACTGCTCCTTGTAAGGATGAAGGGCAGGGCATGACGTTTAACGGTGTGAGCAAGGGCATTCTGGGCTGTGTGGGTGGGCTTAAAGCTCAGTGGAAGTGGTGCAGACAGACTGATGTTAGTCTATCACACCTCAGTGTCACATTATCTTCATTGTTACTCATAGCTCCACATTCTTCACATGAAGCCTATGATTGTGCATAAGGAAAGTACACAGACCAGACTGGTATGTCCCACACTCCTCAGTGTTACAGACTCTGCATCAGGGTAAGGCCCTCTGTTCTAATTGAGGGTTAAAGGGGGCAGATTAATTTCTACATTCCATTCACATTTGAAGGCAGGTCATTTTTTATTTAACTAGGCAAGTCAGTTAAGAACAAACTCTTATTTACAATGACAGCCTAGGAACAGTGGGTTAACTGCCTTGTTCAGGTGCAGAACAACAGATTTTTACCTTGTCAGCTCGGGGATTCGATCTAGCAACCTTTCCGTTACTGGCCCAACGCTCTAACCACTAGGCTACCTGCCTGTCATGCAGTCCCTCACACGGCTGACACTCTGTTTGGATTGGCCGCGGGAGGGGAGAAGGCTTCCTGATTGGTCTTTAACCATTTTCCTGTCAGTTCAAGTTAAGCCAATCATTGGACACTCAGGAAAAACAACAAGGTCCAGATGAAATAGTCTGTCAGGAGAGAGAAAAAACACAGTCCATCATAAGTGGCTGGTTTCTACTCTCAACACGCAGCACAGGTCACAGCCCCGGTTAGCTGAAGCTAAATATCGCTGGTGTCATTGGTAGATCGATATGATCTGTCTGTATGACCAGAGGCACGGGAGGCTGAGGATCAGCTTGACATGTGCTCGTGAATAAACCATGTTGACTTCTTGGTCTGTTTACCCCAAAGCCAATTCATGGACGTGTAGCACAAGACTAACATATGCTTTCCCCTTTTTGTTTTGAGCCTCTGGCACTGAGTGGCTGGGGGAGGAACGTAGCCTAGCCTATAACCTCCACCATGGTCAGCAGACAATTCCATAAGCCAGCCACCCAGCCAGGCAGCCAGCCAGGCAGCCAGCCAGCCAGCCAGGCAGCCAGCCAGCCAGCCAGCCAGCCAGCGAAAGCTATCTCCGGTATGTACAACAGTTGCTAAAGGTTATTGTGTAATTGGTAGCTAACGCTGAAAGGCTCTGTCCTTCGTATTACTCTGCCTGCTGAGAGTCAGGAGGATCTAGACAGGGTTTCCATTACCATCAGGAGCATAAAAGGAGCAAAGCGCTCCAAGCAGCTCCATGGTGGCTAATAGCTCAATTACATTTAAATGAGTAGCTTACCTGGGCAGAAATGAGGGGCTGGCCAACAAGGCTATAATAGAAATGTCATTATAGAAAAGGATGAGAGTGGAACATTTGGACAAAACCAACTCTAATGTCAATGTTCTCTGTACCATTTGGATGCTCACTGTTCCCCACATCTTCCAGGAAGTCTAACAAAATAAGGATATAGCAGCGGGACTCAACCAGTGTTTTCAACCACAGGACTACTCTGGAGAGATGACTAACCTCCTTGGTCTGAGCAGACCAAACAATCTTTTGAAATGCTGTCATTTTGTTTGCACTCCCGATAATTTCTACACGCCAAACAAAAACAATGGAAAACCTTTTTCTTTAAGGATAAATAGTGTATGCTTTAAATTCCATTAGTCGTAGTCTACAACTGTGGCCAGTAAAAACAAAATACAATGCAAAAATACTACCCTAAACATGACCCCGAGGAAATATACAATAAATTCCCTTAATATATTCTGAAAAGGCTCTGATGAAGTTTGTGGTTGTACAATTTGTGGTTGTACAATATCCCAAATGGCACCCTATTCCCTATATAGTGCACTACATTTGACCAGGGCTTTGGTCAAAACTAGTGCACTATTTAGTGTATGGGGTGCCATTTTGGGACGCAAGCCAGTCTAATGAAGATGCATCTGCTGAATATTGCATCAATGTGCTGTGTGGAGGTAAAGGAGGTTAAGGGCATTCGGGGCGGTATTCATTCATCTGACTGGCTTGCTGCTGCAGAGTGTCTCCCAAATGGCACCCTATTCCCTATATAGTGCACTAGTTTTGACCAGACACCCATAGGGCTCTGGTCAAAAGTAGTGCACTAAGTAGGGAATAGGGTGTCATTTTAGGGACATAGACAGAGAGTTTCTCCTTTCATCTGGCCAATGCTGTATCACTGTTCTCAGCATGAATATTTAAAACAGTGATTTAGATGCAAATGAGGTGCAATGCATTACCTGGAAACTTTATTTTCTTTTTCCACCCTGAAGCTGCCTCCTTGCACCCCATTGCCGCAACACAGCACAGTTAGAAAACAGTGTTTTTGCCAGCCACTCCCTTCTGAAGGAGACACCGAAATTAGATTGGTTAAAGTTTGTCAGCGGCGTCTCTGCCGATTGAGAAGTGGCTAGATAGTGACGTCTTTGCTAGAGGTATCAATTTACCTCGTAGGACGCGACAATAAAGAGTCAATGTTGCACATCTGCAGCTGATGTCATAATGCCAAGGCTGTCCCTAAGACACACAGCTGATGTCATAATGCCAAGGCTGTCCCTAAGACACACAGCTGATGTCATAATGCCAAGGCTGTCCCTAAGACACACAGCTGATGTCATAATGCCAAGGCTGTCCCTAAGACACACAGCTGATGTGATAATGCCAAGGCTGTCCCTAAGACAAACAGCTGATGTCATAATGCCAAGGCTGTCCCTAAGACAAACAGCTGATGTCATAATGCCAAGGCTGTCCCTAAGACACACAGCTGCTGTCATAATGCCAAGGCTGTCCCTAAGACACACAGCTGATGTCATAATGCCAAGGCTGTCCCTAAGACACACAGCTGATGTCATAATGCCAAGGCTGTCCCTAAGACACACAGCTGATGTCATAATGCCAAGGCTGTCCCTAAGACACACAGCTGATGTGATAATGCCAAGGCTGTCCCTAAGACACACAGCTGATGTCATAATGCCAAGGCTGTCCCTAAGACACACAGCTGATGTCATAATGCCAAGGCTGTCCCTAAGACACACAGCTGCTGTCATAATGCCAAGGCTGTCCCTAAGACACACAGCTGATGTCATAATGCCAAGGCTGTCCCTAAGACACACAGCTGATGTTTGACTGAGGAATGTTTCAGAGTTTGGCACAATACTCTTCGGTGAGTCCTTACTCACTTACGCATTCTGTGTTATTGTCCGTTAGTGGCCTGCACAGTGAAAAGTCTCTGCTTAAACGGGCAATCAGCAGTTGCTACATCCATTTCTGGGCTTATAAGTTAATTATATGCACCCATTGATTCTTGAAGAATATAACTTATAAATGCCTCATGAGCTTTAGTTCTACTGTCGTACCCCATCACAACATAAAATATAAGCTTGTTTTGACTCCAATGTTTGTAAACAAAGAAAATGTAAACAAACACTATATAGCCTCAAAACATGGTTAAAACTATCATTTAGATATCATGGATGGTCAATCCTTTCATCCATAGCTCTGTCTTTGAATTTGAGTGATTTTCCATTTCTCCAGCCCCATCCCTCATCTTTTTACCGAACCAGGGGCAGGGAGGCCACTTTGTTATTGTTTCTACTGCTGATTACCACTTTAAATTACCTTTATTCAGAAAGCATAAACACAGTAATTCAACACAACTTGTTTTTTGTCAGCATAAGAAGACAAATTACTCTGTAACCAATGGGTAATTGGCATCTAATTGAAGGGTAAAACTCTGATCTTTTCCAGTGGAATGTAGTGAAACACCACACTTGTAAACAACAAAGTGCTGTTGGACTTGCTTGGTTGGTCAGACACAGAGAGGAAGGAGGAGCCAGAGTAAGGAGAAGTCCTCTCCTAGAGAAGGTCTGGTCTGGTGGTTTGTTGGCTGAGGTCTTGGCCTGGGTCTCTGTCTGTGTCTGTCTCTCTGTGAAATCACTCACTGAGCTCCTCTGTGGCCAGTGGCCCCCGTCCCAGAATCCTGAACTGTCTGGGCATCCACTGAGTGTAAACAATCTCTTGGGTGGCTGACATCATAGACCCGGGCCAAGGTTTGGGGAGAGAGGCTAGGCTGGTTGGGCCAGGGGTTGGGGAGAAAGGGTAGGCTGGTTGGGCCATGGGTTGGGGGGGATAGGGTAGGCTGGTTGGGCAAGGGGTGGGGAGAAAGGGTAGGCTGGTTGGGCCATGGGTTGGGGGGGATAGGGTAGGCTGGTTGGGCAAGGGGTGGGGAGAAAGGGTAGGCTGGTTGGGCCATGGGTTGGGGGGATAGGGTAGGCTGGTTGGGCAAGGGGTGGGGAGAAAGGGTAGGCTGGTTGGGCCTGGGCCAGGGGTGGGGGAGAGAGGGTAGGCTGGTTGGGCCAGGGGTTGGGGAGAGAGGTTAGGCTGGTTGGGCCAGGGCTTGGGACGATAGGGTAGGCTGGTTGGGCCAGGGACAGTGGTTGGGATGAAAGGGTAGGCTGGTTGGACCTGGGCCTTACAGAACTCTCACAGTGCAGAGTTCTGTAAGACAAGACAAGTGAGAGAAGCTTTGGGACTACCTGGGAGGAACATTGAGCCTGGATGGGAAAGGAAACTCCTATTTTCTTTCTAGCATTAGGAAAAGCCAAAGAATGTCACAACATTCTTGTCTGATGATGATTGTTGTTATAAAAGCTGAGATAGGCACTAAGAAAATAACAATTAATCTAACAAACGTTTACATTCAGCTTTTAAATCAGAGCTCTATGTGCAATAAAGGTCCACATGTTTCCAATTACTACATATCATAAAGCCAAGAAGACTTCAAAACTTCAAATGATTATTTCCATTATGGAATATACATAACAAGAGCAGTCTTCCACTCGCCTGCTATCTTGTATGTTTGCCATCTAGTGAATAGTTCTAACAATGAAATGGATATTTCCTCAGGGTGCAGGGCTTAAGTCATACAACACTATACTGTTACCTCAGTAACTGTCATCTGGTGCTTTTGACAGACCTAACTTTTTCACTTGCCCATTTTCAAACATTCGGCCAAAGGGTTTATGAGAGACGGAGAGAGCGAGAGAGATCGAGAGCATCTGTTTAGAGTTTCTGTCGTCGGGCAGGAGAGCGAGAGGACAGTAAGTCATGTATGTCGTACATTTTAAACAGAACCTCTGCACTGTAAATCTGCATGCTGAGTCGGACTTCAACGGTTCTCATGGGGTGGCTGCGTTCCCCGGCAACGGGATGGTGTGTGTGTACATGCGTGCAGAAGCGTGTGGACTTGGTTAGTGGGGCAGTAGCAGTGGCTAGTCAGTGTTCACTACTCTCATATCTGACATGAGACTCTGTCACAGTAAAGATTAGATTTATCTGAGCTGTCAATCATGTTAGAAACACATCTAACATAATAACAGTCTACATGTGTGCAGCATGGGTACCTACGTGTGGATTTTCCTACAGACTGTGTAAGTGCAGGAGTTGGTATCTCAGGACCCATTGCCTAGTCCTCTGTACTGTATGTTTATCAAAACACATGCCGTAGAGACAGGAGGACACAGAACTTGGGGATGTTGGCGGTCAAAACATTGATCTCCAACCTGCAGGGCCAGGAAACTCATTAGACAGCCTCAGAATTTCCAATAACCGGTATCTAAGAAGGCATCTGCAAAAATGCTTTGACAGCCAAACTGATGCAGCAGAGGAGAGGAGAGTGACCTTTATCAAATGGCAAAGGTGTCTGGGTTCGCTGCTGTCTGACGACACCAGATGGGTTCTGTCGACCTGATCAACTCTGTTGCCGTGGAAACTTTAGGTGTATGTTTAGCCTCATCAGTGTCCTCCATATCTATGTTCCTTCATCAGGAGCAAAGCTAGGGCCCTGCAACAGTCTATAGTGTAACACAGGACCAGTTACCTATGACAGATATTTTCAAATGGAAACGGCATCGATGAATATATGGAGTGACTGATGTAACATAACACCAACGGTTATTCATCTGAAGAGTATCCTATCATCGTAAGAGTAAAAAATCTGTGGAATGGCATTATTCCTATAAATAGTTGCTTGTGACAGTCTTTGGAGATGAATTTCTCGTTGATGAATGGCAGGGTGTTAAAATAGTTGCTTCTGAGCTGTAAACAGCCGGGGTGAGGAAAAATGACCTGTCTCGGCAGTGAGGGGCCATGTGGCGTGAACAGGCATTCTTCAACTGTCACTCTGTGGACATGCACAAGGAGCCTGCATGGTTATTTTCATCTTGCTTGTGTGAGGCAAGGATGGGACAATACTCAACCCCTACCTACATGTACATAGTACTTCAATCAATCACCAAACCAAATTGTACATATTACCTCAATCAATCACCCCAACTACCTTGTACCATATTACACTGACTCGGTACCGGTACTCCTTGTATATAGCCTCGTTATTGTCATTTTATTGTGCAACTATTTCATTTTTTTCTATTTGTACATTTTTCTTACTTTTTAATTTCATTGTTTGGAAAGGGCTTGTAAGAAAGCGTTCCATGGTAAAGTCTACACTTGTATTCGGCGCATGAGACAAATAACATTTGATTTGAATAGGATGGAGAAAAAAATATAGAATTGGTGGAGCACAAGGTTTTTTCAGTTGGGCGTACTTTAAATGTCTTCTGATGCAACTTTGTAGGCTACTTCACCTGAGTTCCTCCATAGAAACCAACCCTAGTGAGAGACCAGAGGTTTCCTCACAGCACAGCAGCCCTGTCTTTAGACAACACATTCCTGTTAGTTTACTCTGGGATGGGAGGCTGGCCTGTGGAGTGTCTGTCTGAGCACGCTGGCCACGAACAGACCATACTATTTCACTCACAGCAGTTTGTGGAAAGTCTCTGGGTCTCTCCCCACCACATCAGGCCGATAGCGACGCGGTGTGCTAGCTATGTGCCTTAATAACCACTAACACAACCTAGCTCTGGGCTCTCTCTCAAGCCCCATGGGCCTCTGAGGTTACTGAGCTTCGCTTGAGGCCAGGCTTACGGTATGGGACAATAAAAAGGCATTACATTTCTATATACATTTGGTCAGGTCACCCAAAAAGCTACATATTGCATCTCTAAAGGTGGATAAACTCAGCCTGGACTAGCTCACAGTACGGCCCATCCCCCACCTGCAGCACCTCTCTTCCTCCTCTCACGCTTTACCAGCTCCGGATAATAAAGTTGCTTAAAAAATTACTTTTCAGCTGCTTCCCTCACTCGGGAACAGACCGGGTCTGGATCCAAACTGGTCTATACTGAATGGGTCTAGTTGTCTTCAGGTCCGTTCAGAACCGGTCTCTATATTTAAAAAATTATTTTATACATATCGGTCCAGGTGGGAAAGCTCCAGGTCCATTTCATAACTGGTCCAACTTTTAGGACCTGTGAAGACCTCTAGAGCAGCGAGGAGGGAGCGAGAGACAAGAGACAACTACCGACCAAGCCGACTCGCGCTATTGTAGAATAATAGCTGCCATAGCTAGGTTATTCATCATATAATATGATTATGCAGTACCTGTCTTCACTGCATCAAACTTGGAGAAGCTAGCTAACGTTAGTTACAAATAACAACTCCATTCAGAATATTAAGTAGTGGCCTACCTGTTGGCACTTGGTCATTGTAGCCTATCCTTTTCTTTAAATACACTGTATTTCTGATCAATTTGATATTATTTTAATGGACCAAAAATGTGCTTTTCTTTCAAAAACAAAGACATTTCTAAGTGATCCCAAAATTTTGAACAGTAGTGTATATTTCAGGATGCTGTGTGTCCCTGGAAATGATCAGAATCATGTTAACATTACATTTTTGAAAACATAGCTTGTCCAAATAAAGTGGTCTCTTGTCACAACCTACCTGAGTCACAACCTACCTGAGTGGCACAGTGGTCTAAGGCACTGCATTTCAGTGCAAGAGCTATCACTACGGTCCCTGGTTCAAATCCAGGCTGACTCACATCTGGCTGTGATCGGGAGTCCCATAGGGCGTCGCACAATTGGTCAAGTGTTGCTGGGGTAGGCCGATTTATTTCTTAAGTGACTTGCCTAGTTAAATAAAGGTTAAATAAAAAGAAAAGTAAATAAATAAAATCCCTGGTATGGGTTGAGGTTAGCCGAGGGACGGGGTAAGTTCAGCTCCTACAAATTTCTTTCCTGAATTAAATATTATGACTACCTTTTATAAAACAATATCTATCTTTTATTTCCCAAACACAATTCAGCACAATTACAATAAATGTTTTTGTCTTTTAAGCGTATTTTAATACAGGCTTAACACCTAACAAACACTTAGTACTTTTTAAACACTTTTTACATATGCCCAGGCCCTTTTGTTAGCTCATATCCCAGCAATAATGCCTTGCATTACGTCTGAGTAGAAAACACAAATTGGTTCAATTTGCCATTGGCTCAACCAATCAGCTAAACTTACTTGGTTCAACTTATCCCAATGCAAACATTTTGACTATATTAGCCCACACAACTACAAGGATGCACTTGTATGCTAGGTTTCGAAACCTCATATCAAAGCGTATAGAGACCCCCAACTCTCTTATATAGAACAATCTTACAATTATCTACTTTGGTTTAGATACAAGCATCATGAAATGTCTAACACAAGAAATGAATTTCACTTGGTGAGAATCCGTTTTTTGACTTAACTTGCTTACCCCTTTTCCATGTCATTTCTTCTTTCAGACTCCATGAAATGATGACCTCCTCTTAAATATTTGGTAAAATTATTAATTTTGTGTATGGTTTCCTAGAAACAAGGTTGGCTCAACTTACCCCACTCTCCCCTATATGTACTTAAACTGGGACATCCTTAACACCCCGGCCATTCTACAATCTATGCTTGATGCCCTCAATCTCACACAAATTATCAATGAACCTACCAGGTACAACCCCAAATCCGTAAACACGGGCACCCTCATAGATATCATCCTAACTAACTTGCCCTCCAAATACACCTCTGCTGTTTTCAACCAAGATCTCAGCGATCACTGCCTCATTGCCTGCATCCGTTATGGATCTGCGGTCAAATGACCACCTCTCATCACTGTCAAACGCTCCCTAAAACACTTCAGCGAACAGGCCTTTCTAATCGACCTGGCCGGGGTATCCTGGAATGACATTGACCTCATCCCGTCAGTAGAGGATGCCTGGCTATTCTTTAAAAGTGCCTTCCTCACCATCTTAAATAAGCATGCTCCATTCAAAAAATGTAGAACCACGAATAGTTATAGCCTTTGGTTCACTCCAGACCTGTCTGCCCTTGACCAACACAAAAACATCCTGTGGCGTTCTGTATTAGCATCGAATAGCCCCCGTGATATGCAACTTTTCAGGGAAGTTAGGAACCAATATACACAGGCAGTTAGGAAAGCTAAGGCTAGCTTTTTCAAACAGAAATTTGCATGCTGTAGTACTAACTCAAAAAAGTCCTGGGACACTGTAAAGTCCATGGAGAATAAGAGCACCTCCTCCCAGCTGCCCATTGCAATGAGGCTAGGAAACACTGTCACTACCGATAAATCCACTATAATTGAGAATTTCAATAAGCATCTCTACGGCTGGCCATGCTTTCCACCTGGCTACCCCTACCGCGGTCAACTGCCCGGCACCCTCCACAGCAACCCGCCCAAGCCCCCACCATTTCTCCTTCACCCAAATCCAGATAGTTGGTGTTCTGAAAGAGCTGCAAAATCTGGAACCCTACAAATCAGCCGGGCTAGACAATCTGGACCCTCTCTTTCTAAAATTATCTGCCGAAATTGTTGCAACCCCTATTACTAGCCTGTTCAACCTGTCTTTCGTATCGTCTGAGATTCCCAAAGATTGGAAAGCAGCTGCGGTCATCCCCCTCTTCAAAGGGGGAGACACTCTAGACCCAAACTGCTACAGACCTATATCTATCCTACCCTGCCTTTCTAAGGTCTTTGAAAGCCAAGTTAACAAACAGATTATCGACCCTTTTGAATCCCACCGTACCTTCTCCGATATGCAATCTGTTTTCAGAGCTGGTCATGGGTGCACCTCAGCCACGCTCAAGGTCCTAAACGATGTCATAACTGCCATCGATAAGAGACATTACTGTGCAGCCATATTCATCGACCTGGCCAAGGCTTTTGACTCTGTCAATCACCATATTCTTATCGGCAGACTGCACAGCCTTGGTTTCTCAAATGACTGCCTCGCCTGGTTCATCAACTACTTCTCTGACAGAGTTTAGTGTGTCAAATCGGAGGGCCTGTTGTCCGGACCTCTGGCAGTCTCTATGGGGGTGCCACAGGGTTCAATTCTCGGGCCGACTCTCTTCTCTGTATACATCAATGATGTCGCTCTTGCTGCTGGTGATTCTCTGATCCACCTCTACGCAGATGACACCATTCTGTATACTTCTGGCCCTTCTATGGACACTGTTTTAACTAACCTCCAGACGAGCTTCAATGCTATACAACTCTCCTTCCGTGGCCTCCAACTGCTCTTATATGCAAGTAAAACTAAATGCATGCTCTTCAACCGATCGCTGCCCGCACCTCCCCGCCCGTCCAGCATCACTACTCTGGACGATTCTGACTTAGAATATGTGGACAACTACAAATACCTAGGTGTCTGGATAGACTGTAAACTCTCCTTCCAGACTCACATTAAGCATCTCCAATCCATAATTAAATCTAGAATCGGCTTCCTATTTCGCAACAAAGCATCCTTCACTCATGCTGCCAAACATACCCTCGTAAAACTGACCATCCTACCGATCCTCGACATCGGCGATGTCATTTACAAAATAGCCCCCAACACTCTACTCAACAAATTGGATTCAGTCTATCACAGTGCCATCCGTTTTGTCACCAAAGCCCCATATACTACCCACCACTGCGACCTGCATGCTCTCGTTGGCTGGTCCTCGCTTCATACTCGTCGCCAAACCCACTGGCTCCAGGTCATCTACAAGTCTCTGATAGGTAAGGCCTGGCCTTATCTCAACTCACTGGTCACCACAGCAGCACCCACCCGTAGCACGCGCTGCAGCAGGTATATCTCTCTAGTCACCCCCAAAGCCAATTCCTCCTTTGGCCACGTTTCCTTCCAGTTCTCTACTGGCAATGACTGGAATGAATTGCAAAAATCACTGAAGCTGGAGACTCTTACCTCCCTCACTAGCTTTAAGCACCAGCTGTCTGAGCAGCTCACAGATCACTGCACCTGTACATAGCCCATCTGTAAATAGCCCATCCAACTATCTCATCCCCATACTGTATTTATTTATCTTGCTCCTTTGCACTCCTGTATCTCTACTTGCACATTCATCTTCTGCACATCAATCACTCTAGTGTCTAATTGGAATATTGTAATTACTTCACCACCATGGCCTATTTATTGCCTTACCTCCCTTTTCTTACCTCATTTGCAAACACTGTATATAGATTTTCTTCAACTGTATTATTGACTGTACATTTTGTTTATTCCATGTGTAACTCTGTGTTGTTGTGTGTGTCGAACTGCTTTGCTTTATTCGTGGCCAGGTCGCAGTTGTAAATGAGAACTTGTTCTCAACTTGCCTACCTGGCTAAATAAAGGTGAAATAAATAAATACATTTTTAAAAAACCTGGAAGGTAGAGTATGCGGTAGGATGAGGATCAGCAGGCTTTGGACTGGAGTGACAGTTCATTACCTTGGCTTTCGGTTAGTAGTTACCAGTCATATATACAGTTGAAGTCGGAAGTTTACATACACCTTAGCCAAATACATTTAAACTCAGTTTATCACAATTCCTGAAATTTAATCCTAGTAAAAATTCCCTTTCTTAGGTCAGTTAGGATCTCCACATTATTGTAAAAATGTGAAAAGTCAGAATAAGAATAATGATTTATTTCAGCTTTTATTTCTTTCATCACATTCCCAGTGGGTCAGAAGTTTACATACACTGAATTAGTATTTGGTAGCATTGCCTTGAAATTATTTAACTTGGGTCAAACGTTTTGGGTAGCCTTCCACAAGCTTCCCACAATAAGTTGTGTGAATTTTGGCCCATTCTTCCTGACAGAACTGGTAACTGAGTCAGGTTTGTAGGCCTCCTTGCTCGCAGACGCTTTTTCAGTTCTGCCCACAAACATTCTGTAGGCTTGAGGTCAGGGCTTTGTGATGGCCACTCCAATACCTTGATGTTGTTGTCCTTGTATTTGGCTAAGGTGTATGTAAACTTCCGATTTCAACTCATATATATATATATATATATATATATATATATATATATATACACACACACACTGTATATTAAAAGTAAAGTTGTCTGTTGTTTGGGCATGCGCATGTCTTGGAGCATGAGTCCTCAAGGATCTGAGCGCTGACTGTGAGTGGAAGGAATGTCTGACTTGAGTCATCTGTGCTGCGTTGGAAGTGAAGTGTGTACTGTATCCCAGCTGTGGCCTTCAGATTCCTCTACTCTGAGCTGTACTGGTTGGTAAGTGTCAGTGCTGGATGCCGTATATGTCCTTAACCGTATGGTCTACATTCCAATGTTATGTTTATAACCCTGCACATCAACTTGGTACTGGTACCCCGTGTATATAGCCAAGTTGTCGTTACTCATTGTGTATTTATTCCTTGTGTTATTATTTTCTATTTTTCTCTCTGCATTGTTGGGAAAGGCCCTTAAGTTAAGCATTTCACTATTAGTGTACACATTGTATACGAAACCTGTGACAAATAACATTTGATTGATTGATTGGTAGGATGAGGATCAGCAGGCTTTGGGCTGGAGTGACAGTTCATTACCTTGGCTTTCAGTTATAAAAATAATAATATATAATTTGGTTGGTGCTTATATTTGTTCTATTTCACAATTGGAATTATTTGTTGTTGTTGCATATCCCAACTCCCCCGAGACACCTTAGTTAGTTGGGGCGACAGGTAGCCTAGTGGTTCGAGCATTTGGCCAGTAACCTGAAGGTTGCTGGATTGAATCCCCAAGCTGACAAGGTAAAAGTCTGTTGTTCTGCCCCTGAGCAAGGCAGTTAACCCACTGTTCCTTGGGTGCTGTGGATGTCGATTAAGGCAGCGCCCTGCACCTCTCTGATTCAGAGGGGTTGGGTTGAATGTGGAAGACACATATTAGTTGAATACATTCGGCTGGACAACTGAACAAGTATCCCCCTTAGTTGCTACCTTCACTGTGTTTTGGACACTGATGACCAGCCTCTGCTGTGTTTTTACGGACACCAGCCTCCGCTGTGTTTTTACAGGTGACCAGCCTCTGCTGTGTTTTTACTGGTGACCAGCCTCTGCTGTGTTTTTACAGGTGACCAGCCTCTGCTGTGTTTTTACGGACACCAGCCTCCGCTGTGTTTTTACAGGTGACCAGCCTCTGCTGTGTTTTTACTGGTGACCAGCCTCCGCTGTGTTTTTACTGGTGACCAGCCTCCGCTGTGTTTTTACTGGTGACCAGCCTCCGCTGTGTTTTTACTGGTGACCAGCCTCCGCTGTGTTTTTACTGGTGACCAGCCTCTGCTGTGTTTTTACGGACACCAGCCTCCGCTGTGTTTTTACAGGTGACCAGCCTCTGCTGTGTTTTTACGGACACCAGCCTCCGCTGTGTTTTTACTGGTGACCAGCCTCCGCTGTGTTTTTACTGGTGACCAGCCTCCGCTGTGTTTTTACTGGTGACCAGCCTCCGCTGTGTTTTTACAGGTGAATAGCCTCCGATGTGTTTTTACTGGTGACCAGCCTCCGCTGTGTTTTTAGTGATGACCAGCCTCCGCTGTGTTTTTACTGATGACCAGCCTTCTGTGTTTTTACTGGTGACCAGCATCCGCTGTGTTTTTACTGGTGACCAGCATTCGCTGGGTTTTTACTGGTGACCAGCCTCCGCTGTGTTTTACTGGTGACCAGCCTCCGCTGTGTTTTTACTGATGACCAGCCTCCGCTGTGTTTTTACTGATGACCAGCCTTCTGTGTTTTTACTGGTGACCAGCATCCGCTGTGTTTTTACTGGTGACCAGCATTCGCTGGGTTTTTACTGGTGACCAGCCTCCGCTGTGTTTTACTGGTGACCAGCCTCCGCTGTGTTTTTACTGATGACCAGCCTCCGCTGTGTTTTTACTGGTGACCAGCCTTCTGTGTTTTTACTGGTGACCAGCCTCCGCTGTGTTTTTACTGGTGACCAGCCTCCGCTGGGTTTTTACTGGTGACCAGTCTTCTGTGTTTTTACTGATGACCAGCCTCCGCTGTGTTTTTACTGGTGACCAGCCTCCGCTGTGTTTTTACTGATGACCAGCCTCCGCTGTGTTTTTACTGGTGACCAGCCTCCGCTGTGTTTTTACTGATGACCAGCCTCCGCTGTGTTTTTACAGGTGACCAGCCTCCGCTGTGTTTTTACAGGTGACCAGCCTCCGCTGTGTTTTTACAGGTGACCAGCCTCCGCTGTGTTTTTACTGGTGTCCAGCCTTCTGTGTTTTTAATATAGGCATAAGCCTATAGAAACCTATTAGGTGTTTTAACGTAGTTCACAAGGCTAGTTAGACGTACACTACCATTCAAAAGTTTGGGGCCACTTACAAATGTCCTTGTTTTTGAAAGAAAAGCACAGAAAAGTATCCCAGAGTCGCCTCGTCACTGTTGACGTTGAGACTGGTGTTTTGCGGTTACTATTTAATGAAGCTGCCAGTTGAGGACTTGTGAGGCATCTGTTTCTCAAACTAGAGACTAATGTACTTGTCCTCTTGCTCAGTTGTGCACCGGGGCCTCCCACTCCTCTTTCTATTCTGGTTAGAGCCAGTTTGCCCTCTTCTGTGAAGGGAGTAGTACACAGCGTTGTACGAGATCTTCAGTTTCTTGGCAATTTCTCGCATGGCCTTCATTTTTCAGAACAAGAATAGACTGACAAGTTTCAGAAGAAAGTCTTTGTTTCTGGCCATTTTGAGCCTGTAGTCGAACCCACAAATGCTGATGCTCCAGATACTCAGCTAGTCTAAAGAAGGCCAGTTTAATTGCTTCTTTAAATCTGCACAACAGTTTTCAGCTGTGCTAACATAATTGCAAAAGGGTTTTCTAATGATCAATTAGCCTTTTAAAATGATAAACTTGGATTAGCTTACACAACGTGCCATTGGAACACAGGAGTGATGGTTGCTGACAATGGGCGTCTGTACGCCTATGTAGATATTCCATAAAAAATCTGCCGTTTCCAGCTACATTAGTAATTTACAACATTAACAATGTCTACACTGTATTTCTGATCAATTTGATGTTATTTTAATGGACAAAAAAAAAGTGCTTTTCTTTCAAAAACAAGGACATTTCTAAGTGACCCCAAACTTTTTAACGGTAGTGTACATTACTCTTACAGAATTTCCACTCAGAGGACTGTTATTAGCATGCTTTAACCATTCATATTAAATGCTAGATTATCAGATACTCAACAAGAAGGTCTGATTTCATTATTACTGAAACAGGACCCAAGTAGTAAATATAAAGATCCAGTCCATGAAATTTGTTTGAGGCCCCTTACACTTCAGTGCTGTGATGCAAGAATTCTAGCATAGTATATAGAGCTTAGAGTTCACAAGGCTAGTTAGACGTATTTCACACTACCCAACAAAATACTCACAAGAGATGTCGTCACACTTCCATAAAAAGTGAGAAGCCTATCCTATTTATTTATTCATTATTTATTTTGAAGGCATTAAAGGTTTCGATGACGCATACACCAGCACCTAGACCTAGTGCTGTTCATGTTTGTGTGTATTTGGTTCACTAAATGTCAGCAGAAAGAAACCGTCACTTTTGTGCCCCTCCTAACAAGTCCTGGATCAAAGACATTCCCAGAAACCATCACTTTAGTGCCCCTTCTAACAAGTCCTGGATCAAAGACATTCCCAGAGTTATTATAAACCTGGCCCAACGGCGTAAGTGTTGGCATCTGCACTGCAGCTTGCTTTTTATGGAAGCCGTGCAGTGGGCTGGAGAGAGGATGGGTGCAATACTGCATTCCTTACTGTCAACTGAGCCCCCAAAACCAATGTAGCCCTGTAGAATAGCTGTCCCAGTGCTGTACAGCTGCCACAAGCCTTGGCTAACATGGTGGGGCATTTCAAAGGATAGGGTTAATAGCAACAAGTTTTGGTAAAATGGCTTTTGTTTTATATATATATATATATATATATATATATATATATATATATATATACTGTGTATATATTTTATATATATATAGTATGTGTGTATGTATACTGTGTGTGTGTTTTCTGGTTTTAACTGTACCCGAAATGAAAACAAAACCAGGCCCTATTTCTGTGTTAGAGCTGTGACATGAGTGCTGTGGCATGCTCTGTGCCCTGCACGAATTCCCCCAGATCCATTTTGCTCCGCTCCCTTCCAATGGCAGTTAGCACCAGTCTACACCCTCACTGTTCAGACACACTGATCATCTGTTCCAATGGTTAGGGTAGTGACGATAGTGGGATCCCAACACACAAAACTGAGTTATTCCTTGACAACCATACAGCAAACCCTATACAGGTCTACTGATGTGAGCCAGGCAACGCAATCCGTAACTCCCTGTGAGTCTGGAAAACATGTTCTGCGTAGGATTTTAAGGCTGAGAAGGCGGTCTCTTTATCAGGGGAGAGCTGGCTGGTTGAAAACCAGCGATGACTCCTATGACAAGCCCACAATACACACAAGGACCCACCCAGTGTCAGATTCACCCACACGCCAGCCGTCTCCAGAATCAGAAAATGCTTACATCCCTGGAAGAACAACTCATCTGGACCATGTTAGTTACTGTACCTGGAAGAGGTCCAGACTGGCAGCATAGGGAATATCCTAATCCCCACAAATACTTATCTTCCACACTCACGTTCTACCAGTATATTTACTGAAGAGAAGAACATATGCTGCTTTGTTGGGGATAACATGTTTTGATCATTTTCTTCCCAATTCATAAATCTACAATGAGTTGCTACAGTAACATATGGCAGCCTAATCAGTCACAAGGGATTTTCTAATATTTTGTAATCACCGATTTGCCCATACTATGTGTGAGCAACCTGACTCAAGGTTGTAGGTAAGCAACCTGACCAAAACTTAAAGTAAAGATAAAACCCAGTGAGTGATTGTTGGAAAGTCCGGGACTAAAAATGCACCTTTCCCCACACTCTTGTAGTAGGGAACTTTCTCTTTGCCAGAAGTCTGAAAAACACACTAGTGACGCGTTGGCCTGTGAGTTACTGCCAGAGTTGTAGAGTTTATTCAAGTTTAATTGAGGGACTCTTGCCAAGGTTTTCTGGTAAAGAGTTTGAAGCGATGGAGCAATATCCTGTTTTCTGGGTGATGGCTTGATTTCATAACCTCAGGTCAACACACTGAAATATAGCTCTACGTAGGAAAACAGTCCACTCTTGTAGAATTTAACCAAGTATCAAGGGGGAATTATTTGTTTTTCTTCTGTGTATTGAGGTAGATTTGTCCTGAGACATACAGTGTGCGGTCACAGGTTTAATGAAATACTGTTATTATTAAAAACATGAATGGATTCTGGTGTGTGAAGGATCATGTACACATAACAGTCATCTTTACAGAACAACACAATAAGTTGTTTAATACTCTATAATGTTCTGCAGATACAGTGCAGACATTTTAAATGTTTACCTTTGGTCTGATGATTTATGTCAGAGGCTGGTACTATACACATAACGTTACACTCATTTACTCAACTTCCAATCTACTGTACAGTCCTGTCGACATGTCTGTATGACACTTTTATATGACATCGCCTCCATCAGTCATTAACGTTAGCCAGTTGATGTTTAGTTTGCTGGATATTTAAGGTTCACATCACCATATCAACGTATGTAAGAGATTTCTCTACATGGACACGAGACTCTTCACCTGAGGGCATTTTCCAGTAAATGCTGTTGCCTCGGTCCTGATGAGTCATTTACATTAAGTAATGTGTTAAAAATAGATTTGCAGAGGTTACTAGATCCCTCTATGGCGCTCAAGGCCCTATTCTATGCTATGGTGGGACTTGTTTGATGATCCAGTCCCTTAACAGTGAATTAAGAGCAGAATGTCACTAATGCCTTTTCCTTCCATCCCCAAGACACATTACATAACATACCTGCTGCATGTTGGAACACCCTGGTCCCAGATATGTTTGTGCTGTCTTGTCAACTCCTATAGCCCTTGTCAAGCTATGTCACAATGACCAAGGAGTTAGCAAGATGACACAAACAGATCAAACAGGCTGGTGTTGGAATGCCATGATTCCACAATGATTCTGTAATGCCCCTCCCATGATAATCATGTTGTGGGCTAATGGGTATTGAAGGCCCTCTCTCTCCCTAGAGGGACACAGGCAGTGGCTTTCCAAGCTGTCTGAGTGCCTGGGAAATTCAGGACTCACTTGGAGATTCTTCTCTCATCCCAGCGATGATTTCAACCTATTCATATTACTCTCTCAGGACCTGCATTAACCACCATTTGAATAAATGTGGGCTAGTGTTAGGTAAATGGAAAGATAACGTTTTTAAAATATTATATTAAAATGGAGAAACTATTGAAACTAAGTCAAACGGAACTCTTACAAAAGGAGCAAGATCTGTCTTAACCTCCTCTTCATCACAGTGCCTACTATGATATAGACAAGGTCTCGATGGCGATGCATATACTATGATACAGAGACGAGGGGTCAAAAGCTAAACGTGAGCATTATGGATACATTGAGGGGGCATATCAATCACTGAAATACACAGGGCCTGTCGTAGCGCCATAGCGAGAGTCCAGGCTGGCAGAGCTGAGGTCATGTGTTATTTCATGTGTGTGAGGTGGTCCCGTCCCATTGGAGGGCTCATGTTTCAATAATGACATGACAGCTTGATTTATGCCTCACTTCCTGTTGCCAGGGGTGATCACGAACGTTCCATGGGACATGTTAATGTGGCACGCTGAACCCATTGCTCTTGCTGAAGTTTGATGCTAATCTAAGGCTGGTTGATACCTAGATAATGAATATCAATTCAATGTCTCCAAGACATAGTTCTGAACTGAATGTGAAATTCCACCAGTTACTTAAATGCTATAAAGTCTTATGATTATCCATGAGCAAGAAATCAAAACATTGTAACTAAAACTCGCTAGTTTGACAAGAACTGACTCATATCAACCTCTAATTTTCCTACTGTAGCTACTGTACTACAGACTCCGCCTCTTTGTCAATACCAGTAAGCCCATGCCAACCTACTGGAAACCCAACAGATAATGAAGTTGAATACCGATCGTGGTCAACCATGTTGACACTTATGGATGGTTCATAGTTCCTAATTACCATGGGAACACAACAGATAATTACCGTTAATGATACTCTTAGCTAGCGGGGAGAGAAAGCGAAAGACACAAAACACTTGTCATTACCTAGTTTCTTTTGCAGTAGCTGACAGAGGAGATAACTACCCTGTTGTGCAGGAGGCTGAGGCAGCCATATGAACTGTAATAACCACTGGTCAGTTAGCATTTTCCCTGATCTGATGGTTGAAAAGAAATATAACATGCTGTGTTATACTGTATATACATAACAATGGACATATACTGCATTATACCTACAGTAGAGACTCATAACATGTTTGTTTGAACGATTCTGATGGCGAACTAGATCTTTAAATGATGACATCTGGTCGTGTAAATATTGAATTCTAGGCATCTGTTTAAAGTGATTAGAGTGGTATGCTCATGAAGCACACAGTTTATATTGATCCGCAGCGCCATGGGTTTGTGTGCTCTGTTCTGCTCTGTTTGTGGTAGACTGGTGTCGTTGGGCAGTCAGCAGAGGGCTCAATGCGGGGGTTCAGAAGTCAAATGTCAGGATGCCGCAGGAGATGAGTTTCTCTGGGCTAGACGATGGGGACTTTGAACTTAATGTACAATCTTGTGATTTTTATATAAATATCATATAAAATCGTATTCAATTGTCAATCGTATTCAAACAAATGAACGCCAACTGAAATGTAAAGCTCATGATGTTCTTCCCAATGATTTTAGTGCTCCTCATACAATCTCTCCCTTTCATACAAAAGGGAGAGGAGTGGCTCTTCAGCTAGACCTGAGTCTCGACAAAGGAAGATGGTCCTCCAGTCCATTACAACTCTGAAAAGAGCAGCTGCAATCAAAGAAGGCTCAGTGGGTAATGGGATGGCTATGGGCCTGGGTCTCTCTGGGAAATGTTGTCTCATGACAGACTGGGCAATCCTCCCTGTAGCAGAGATCCAATTAGGATTGAGCCCGACGCACCTGGCCCCTCATCATGAGGGAAGTCATTAGCAAACCAATCCTATTCACTGTATCCCTTTAACATGGTAGATGGCACTACACGACGCTATACTCTCACTAAAAGCATGAACAGATGGAGAGAGAGATTGTATTTTTTTACAGTGTTATGTAAAGTGGGGAGAAGATGGTAATTGTGGGGCTAGCAGACATAACCCACTGGGCACAGACTTCAGTTCAATGTCTAGTTTTGATTTAAATTTGAAATCAACAAAAAGTGTCACCATGACGTTGGATTTAGATCAAAAGTTCTGAAAAAAAGATGAAACGCCCTTATGCTGATGACTTTTTGCAAATCCAATCAGTTTTCCACATTGTTTCAACGTCATCACATAGATTTCTTGAGGTTGCAATTACTTGGAAACAATGTTGATTGAACCAGTTTTTGACCAGTGGGAATATGGCTTTTAAACATACTTTTCACTGTCTTAAAGGAAAGTTCCATCTGTGGAAGAAACTATTTCTAATATGACTTCGCCTGAAACTTTCCAGCTAAAGAAGGTGGTTTATCAAACGTAGCTCGACTCATTTGCTCTATTACAAAAGCCAACAGACTCACTTCCTAGAGTCTTTATTGTTAAAAGAGGTTAAGCCAAATGACTTATCAAAGAAATTGTAAAGTGCCGTCGGAAAGTATTCAGACCCGTTTACTTTAACATTTTGTTACGTTACAGCTTTATTCTAAAACTGATTAAATTGTTTTTTCCCCCCTTATCAATCTACACACAATACCCCATAATTACAAAGCAAAAACAGGTTTTTGCTAATTTATAATAAAAAAAACGGATATCAAATTCACATAAGTATTCAGACTCTTTACTCAGTACTTTGTTGAAGCACATTTGGCAGCAATTCCAGCATCGAGTCTTCTTGGGTATGACGCTACAAGCTTGGCACACCTGTATTTGGGGAGTTTCTCCCATTCTTCTCTCAAGCTCTGTCAGGTTGGATGGGGAGCGTTGCTGCACAACTATTTTCAGGTCTCTTCAGAGATGTTCGATCGGGTTCAAGTCCGGGCTCTGGCTGGGCCACTCTAGGACATTCAGAGATTTGTCCCAAAGCCACTCCTGCGTTGTCTTGGCTGTGTGCTTAGGGTCATTGTCTTGTTGGAAGGTGAACCTTTGCCCCAGTCTGAGGTCCTGAGTGCTCCGGAGCAGGTTTTCATCAAGGATCTCTCTGTACTTTGCTCCGTTCATCTTTGCCTCGATCCTGACTAGTCTCCCAGTCCCTGCAGCTGAAAAACACCCCCACAGCATGATGCTGCCACCACCATGCTTCACCGTAGGGATGGTGCCAGGTTTCCTCCAGACGTGACGCCTGGCATTCAGGCCAAAGAGTTTAAACTTGGTTACACCAGACCAGAGAATCTTGTTTCTCATGGTCAGAGTTTTTAGGTGCCTTTTGGCAAACTCCAAGCGGGCTGTCGTGCCTTTAACTGAGGAGTGGCTTCCGTCTGGCCACTCTACCATAAAGGCCTGATTGGTGGAGTGCTGCAGAGATGTGAGAACCTTCCAGAAGGACAACTATCTCCACAGAGGAACTCTGGAGCTCATTCAGAGTGACCATCGGGTTCTTGGTCACCTCTCTGATCAAGGGCCTTCTCCCCTGATTGCACAGTTTGTCCGGGTGGCCAGCTCTAAGAATCTGGGTGATTCCAAACTTTTTCCATTTAAGAATGATGGAGGCCACTGTGTTCTTGCAGACCTTCAATACTCCAGACATTTTTTGGTACCCTTCCCCAGATCTGTGCCTCAACACAATCCTATCTCGGAGCTCTATGGCCAATTCCTTCGACGTCATGGCTTGGTTTTTTCTCAGACATGCACTGTCAACTGTGGGACCTTATATAGACAGGTGTGTGCCTTTCCAAATCATGTCCAATCAATTGAATTTACCACAGGTGGACTCCAATCAAGTTGTAGAAACATCAAGGATGATCAATGGAAACAGGATGCACCTGAGCTCAATTTCGAGTCTCATAGCAAAGGGTCTGAATACTTATGTAAATAAGGTATATCTGTTTTTCTAAAAACCTGTTTTCACTTTGTCATTTATGGAGTATTGTGATGTCATTATGGGGTATTGTGTGTAGATTGATGAGGAACATTTTGTTTTATCCATTTTATAATAAGGCTTTAACTTAACAAAATGTGGAAAAAGTCAAGGGGTCTGAATACTTTCCGAATGCACTGTATGTGTACCCTACGAACGCTGTAGGTTACATAATTGTGTGGCTGGTAGTGTTTACTTCTGTATGGATCAGGTAACTTTGCAAGATGAAGCCCTGTAACCTGAAGGTCCTGCCACGGCCAGTCTCCAAATCTAAGGATTAGTGAGGTCTGTAACAGAGAACCAGTTAGGTGAGGTAGGGGCATGGGGTTAAGGGAAAAAACATATACTGCTCAAAAAAATAAAGGGAACACTTAAACAACACAATGTAACTCCAAGTCAATCACACTTCTGTGAAATCAAACTGTCCACTTAGGAAGCAACACTGATTGACAATAAATTGCACATGCTGTTGTGCAAATGGAATAGACAACAGGTGGAAATTATAGGCAATAAGCAAGACACCCCCAATAAAGGAGTGGTTCTGCAGGTGGAGACCACAGACCACTTCTCAGTTCCTATGCTTCCTGGCTGATGTTTTGGTCACTTTTGAATGCTGGCGGTGCTTTCACTCTAGTGGTAGCATGAGACGGAGTCTACAACCCACACAAGTGGCTCAGGTAGTGCAGCTCATCCAGGATGGCACATCAATGCGAGCTGCGGCAAGAAGGTTTGCTGTGTCTGTCAGCGTAGTGTCCAGAGCATGGAGGCGCTGCCAGGAGACAGGCCAGTACATCAGGAGACGTGGAGGAGGTCGTAGGAGGGCAACAACCCAGCAGCAGGACCGCTACCTCCGCCTTTGTGCAAGGAGGAACAGGAGGAGCACTGCCAGAGCCCTGAAAAATGACCTCCAGCAGGCCACAAATGTGCATGTGTCTGCTCAAACGGTCAGAAACAGACTCCATGAGGGTGGTATGAGGGCCCGACGTCCACAGGTGGGGGTTGTGCTTACAGCCCAACACCGTGCAGGACGTTTGGCATTTGCCAGAGAACACCAAGATTGGCAAATTCGCCACTGGCGCGCTGTGCTCTTCACAGATGAAAGCAGGTTCACACTGAGCACATGTGACAGACGTGACAGAGTCTAGAGACGCCGTGGAGAACGTTCTGCTGCCTGCAACATCCTCCAGCATGACCGGTTTGGCGGTGGGTCAGTCATGGTGTGGGGTGGCATTTCTTTGGGGGGCCGCACAGCCCTCCATGTGCTCGCCAGAGGTAGCCTGACAGCCATTAGGTACCGAGATGAGATCCTCAGACCCCTTGTGAGACCATATGCTGGTGCGATTGGCCCTGGGTTCCTCCTAATGCAAGACAATGCTAGACCTCATGTGGCTGGAGTGTGTCAGCAGTTCCTGCAAGAGGAAGGCATTGATGCTATGGACTGGCCCGCCCATTCCCCAGACCTGAATCCAATTGAGCACATCTGGGACATCATGTCTCGCTCCATCCACCAACGCCACATTGCACCACAGACTGTCCAGGAGTTGGCAGATGCTTTAGTCCAGGTCTGGGAGGAGATCCCTCAGGAGACCATCCGCCACCTCATCAGGAACATGCCCAGGCATTGTAGGGAGGTCATACAGGCATGTGGAGGCCACACACACTACTGAGCCTCATTTTGACTTGTTTTAAGGACATTACATCAAAGTTGGATCAGCCTGTAGTGTGGTTTTCCACTTTAATTTTGAGTGTGACTCCAAATCCAGACCTCCATGGGTTGATAAATTGGATTTCCATTGATTATTTTTGTGTGATTTTGTTGTCAGCACATTCAACTATGTAAAGAAAAAAGTATTTAATAAGATTATTTCTTTCATTCAGATCTAGGATGTGTTGTTTAAGTGTTCCCTTTATTTTTTTGAGCAGTGTATATTTATCCTCTGTTCTGTCACCCATTTTAAGATAATCCTATATTCTCATTATTTCACCACCACACAAAGCCCTGCTACACAAACTCACTTGCTTCCAGCAAAATCTGTTGAGACAGGTTAAATCCTTGCGTGGATCCTGTCCATTTGTCCCTTCTTGCTCTATAAAAGTAAACATAACGCTAGGCAAATGCCCCAACTCTAGCTTGGAGAACAGAAGAGCAAATGTGAGGCCTTATCCCAGACAATGCATCTCTCTGACTCAATGAGCTCTGACATTACCGGCTGTGTGGGGTGGAGACAAAGCTGACATTACCACTGTGTTGGGTGGAGACAAAGCTGACGTTACCGCTGTGTTGGGTGGAGACAAAGCTGACATTACCGCTGTGTTGGGTGGAGACGAAGCTGACATTACTGCTGTGTTGGGTGGAGACATAGCTGACATTACCGCTGTGTGGGGTGGAGACAAAGCTGACATTACTGCTGTGTGAGGTGGAGACAAAGCTGACATTACCACTGTGTTGGGTGGAGACAAAGCTGACATTACCGCTGTGTTGGGTGGAGACAAAGCTGACATTACCACTGTGTTGGGTGGAGACAAAGCTGACATTACCGCTGTGTTGGGTGGAGACAAAGCTGACATTACCACTGTGTTGGGTGGAGACAAAGCTGACATTACCACTGTGTGAGGTGGAGACTAAATTCTCCGGGTACATACCAGGACCTCACAGCAGCTGAGCAGGTCTGAGTAGATCGTCCATGTGATTCACTGATAGGAAATGAGAATGTTAATATAATTGTTTGTAAAGCAGGGAAAACGGGTGATGTTGATGTTTAATATTACCTGGAATCATTACGCATGAGATGATATTATTATAGTAGTAGCTGAAATACAATGTTACATTCTCTATAATTATGTAGCAGAATTTTAAGTGTCTCATCATTCTGAATAATAGTGTGACTACTTGTCGTAGCCTACTAAACCTGCTATTTCAGAATGTAATTTAATATCTGTGCTCTCGCATTGTCTTATATTTGAGTTTCTCATAATGTATTCATGGCTCATTTTCAAATTACACTACATGACCAAAAGTATGTGGACACCTGCTCTTCGAACATCTCATTCTAAAATCATGGGCATTAATATGGAGTTGGTCCCCCTTTGCTGCTGTAACAACCTCCACTTTTCTGGGAAGCCTTTCCACTCGATGTTGGAACATTGCTGCGGGGACCATTCTGTCAAAAGAGCATTAGTGAGGTCGGGCACTGATGTTGGGCGATTAGGCCTGGCTCACAGTCGGCGTTCCAATTCATCCCAAAGGTGTTCAGTGGGGTTGACGTCAGGGCTCTGTGCAGGCCAGTCAAGTTCTTCCACACAGACCTCAACAAACCATTGCTGTATGGACCTCGCTTTGTGCAAAAGTGGAATTGTTATACTGAAACTGTAAAGAGTTTTCCCCAAACATGCAAGCACAGAATCGTCTAGAATGTCATTGTTTGCTGTAGCCCGAACCATGAAAAACAGCCCCAGACCATTATTCCTCCTCTACCAAACTTTACAGTTGGCACTCCTGGCATCTGCCAAACCCAGATTCGTCCATCGGACTGCCAGATGGTGAAGTGTAAATCATCACATCAGACTGCTCCAGAGTCCAATGGCGGCGAAATTTACATCACTCCAGCCGACGCTTGGCATCGGGCATGGTGATCTTAGACTTGTGTGTGGCTGCTCGGCCATGAAACCCATTTCATGAAGCTCTCGGCAAACAGTTCTTGTGCTGACGTTGCTTCCAGAGGCAGTTTGGAACTCAGTAGTGAGTGTTGCAACCGAGGACAGATCATTTTTACGCTACAAGCTTCAGCACTCGGCTGTCCCGATCTGTGAGCTAGTGTGGCCTACCACTTCGCGGCTGAGCCGTTGTTGCTCCTAGAAGTTTCCACTTCACAATAACAGCACTTACAGTTGACCGGGGCAGCTCTAGCAGGGCAGAAATTTGACCAACCGACTTGTTGGAAAGGTGGCATCCTGCCAAAAGCTTCCTTTCTGAGCTTATTTCATGTCTACGAAAATAAATTAAAATGGCTGCCATCAGATATATTCACCTGAGAGTTTTCTGTCTCGACTCATTCCTCCATGATGACCACTACAAAACCCTGTGACCCTCCATACCTGACTATCCAGATATGAACAACAACATTACTATTCTCAGTTGGTGCAACTTTGTTGAGCAATGATGAGATGGTGGTGAGTTCCACGTGTGAAGAAAGTGTAGGGAAGACCTAGGAAAACATGGGGGTAATTGTTGCCTTGTGAAAATCCAGTTGTAATCCACCTGCTGTTAGAGGAACATCAGCATGCATATAGTGATTATCTTGACATACTGCTATACAACATACAGTTACAATACCAGAACAGCCAGAATATGGAATATATTCATACTTACCACCTTCCCTTCTCCCACATGGATTACATTGTAATACCAGGGATTTGCTTTCTACGCCACTGATAGAATTAATCAAACCTGGCATGAAATTGCATATCTCTATTCTTACCTTTCTTTTGCATAATTTGCTGTTTTTTGTGTTCATGCCCACAGCTGGTTGAATATCATAATACAGGAGTGAAGTACAGTGTGATATGTAAGAAAAACGTATCTGCTGATGTCAACATTTGTTCTTGCATCTTTCATTCCATTCTCTGAAATCTAAATCTTTGTGACATTTCACAACACCTCTCCTCTCTCAAACAGGTGAATATTACACATTAACAAGTTCCATTACAGACCCCAGTGCCTTTGCCAAGTTACACCAGTGAGACAGGCAGTGACAGCAATCACTACAGACATGGATGAACCAGACTCTACTGTGCAGTTGGCCTACTGTCATCGTCGTGTGTGTAGGTGGCAGGGAAGTCAGGCGCAGGAGAAACCAACTTGGTATTACTGGAGTTGTTTTAATAAAATAATAAACAAACAACAAACTCCAAAATCAAAATGTACATAAAATAACGTGGGCAACAATACCCGTAGCTCACTACTACAAAATACACGACACAAAATAACATACAAACAATCTCAGACAAGGACATGAGGGGAAACAGGGTTAAATACACAACAGGTAATGAATGGGATTGGAACCAGGCGTGTGTGAAAACAAGACAAAACCAATGGAAAATGAAAAATGGATCAGTGATGGCTAGAAGACCGGTGACGTCGATCGCCAGGCACCACTCGAACAAGGAGGAGCATTGACTTCGGAAGAAGTCGTGCCACCTATGTCTTCAAGCCAAAACATATCCCATCATTAGCCACTTCAAAACTCCAAATCATGACTTCTTCGTTTCTCTAGCAGAACAGATTAAAGGTTTGAGGGAACCAAAGATTAGTCTCCTCTGAACAAAAATATAAACGCAACATGGAACAATTTCAGATTTTACTGAGTTACAGGTCATATAAATTGTAATAAATGAATTAGGCCCTAATCTATGAATTTCACATGACTGGGAATACAGATATCCATCTGTTGGTCACAGATACCTGAACAAAAATAGGTAGGGGCATGGATCAGAAAACCAGTCAGTATCTGTTGTGACCACCATTTGCCTCAGGCAGCGCGACACATCTCCTTCGCACAGAGATGATCAGGCTGTTGATTGTGGCCTGTGGAGTGTTGTCCCACTCCTCTTCAATGGCTGTGTGAAGATTAGCCTCCTCTTGTAGGTGTAACGTTCTAGTGAGGCATGGAGAAATGTCAGTTTACAATGTCATTACTGACAGATTACTGCATTGCAGCTTTGTAGTTTTTTACATTATTTAAATGAGTTTACGGCATTACAAAAGCACAGGTACCAGAGACTAGAACGCTGTTCTATTTTCTCCTTCCTCTCTTATAATTTTAAGGAGGTCGTTCATTTCTTCCGCAGATGAATAAAGAGGGCAATTATGCCTTCTGGTCTGCTCTGATGCATACAAGAGCTTATTTGCCGTAGTTAAGGACTGCACGCATGCACACATACAGGTCTCCTTAAAAGGGAGGCTGAACAAATGCGACCTTCAAGTAAACATCTGCGCTGGGATTTGATCTCTGAGAGATGGAGACCTACCTCCTTGTCCGGCTCCTGCCATGTTAAATAATAAATACATACAGAACGGTTACAATGAGATCAGCGGATCCTTTTACATTCAGACAAGTAGGCATTTTAGATGCTTTGTCATTTTACCGTATCTGGGTTGACCTTTAAAAAAAATTCATCAAGCCATTGTTTTTCAGTACACCAGTTTGTATGTAGCCTACTTATGAACACTACTCGTTGCAATAATTTGTCATTTTGAGCAAATGAGAAAACAAAAACAAACACTTGGATATTACAGAAAAGCAATCTGAGATACACCAAACCATACAACAAGCTAAGGCTGTCTATGGGTCTGGCCAATATACTGTGGATAGAGAGGAGTTGTTGTTCTATATATTGAATTTAGACCAGGGTTCCAGGTCTGGAAGTCAGACCTAAATGTTTTGTTGTGATATACTGTATTGGGTGCCTCTGGCTAAAGGGTAGAAGCTACTGTTAATTGATTTCCCTCTAACCTGTCCAGTAATCCCATCTTTCTGTACGTGCTGTATTTTGTATTGAGGACCAACCAACCAGTGGTGGACTCTTACTGTATTTGATCGTCCATATGGCTCACAGGACTCCTGCAGTCAGTCATTGGTAGCTTTGCTTTAAGACTGGGTGGCAGGGTCTATAACACATTCACAATCCTCTCTTCAACAAACCTCCTCCATCTACTGAAATCATCTAAAAGAGAGATGTATGTTTTAACAGTCTTTGGGTCAATGAAAAGCTCTATATATAAAATCCATGTATTGTGTATAATCTAACCACTTTCTCAATTTTCTTAAATCCTCTATGTGCTATTTTCACACTTTAACTAAGCTAGAGTAAACATGGTTGTTATGGTTGAGAGATGGGGTGACCTAGGAATAATGATGTGATCACTAATTTTGATGTATTTATTTAACTAGGCACTCATAAGGCTGTGTGAGTAGGATATCAAGGCATATGACCTTGCCTCCACACAGCTCAGGCTCTGACGGGCTTGACTTTATCACTCCAGAAATCCCATAGATTTTTCCAACCTCGTTAAATTTTAATGTCTGAAAATATTGAGTGAAAGTCCTTTGAAAATAGCACTGCTAATCCATAGATCAGAATGGATATGCCAATGGATTAATTACTTTTCATTTTACCTTAATGAAAAAGTGAGGATTTATGTCATCAACCTCCACTCCCATAGCCTCACCCTATTAAATACCCAACCAAACTATGCCATAAATATCAAACCCATCTCAAAAATCACCATTTTGATTTTCCATCGCAGAAAAAACATCATAATTACCAATAACCTTGGTAACTTCCAGACACATCATGTTGTACAGCAAGTGACTCCTTATCAACAGTAACTATGCCTTGTACATAGGGTTCAACTTTAGTCTACTTGACCCCTCTGTCACTAGGGCTACATAAAACAGCCATGGCCATTTATGACATCTGCCATGTCATTATCATGATAGTTTTACGTAACTCAAGTTGTGTTACCCAACAAGACTAGGCTGACATGATCACGAGGCCCAAATGTCAGGCCGCACAACATCGGCTACTCTTCTGCCTTTATGGAGTTACCTTCACCAGAGCACTGAGAAAATCTAGCACTAATTCTGCCTCAATTTAGCACTAGGGCTTTGAAGTGAGGTGGGTTACAGAGAGAGAAGAGGAAGGAAAAGAAGCTTCCAGAACAACAAGAGATTCTTTGGAAAAATGGAAAGGAAACATGAGATCAACAGACATCGCTGTGGTTACTACTGAGTACAGGAAATTCCCCATCTAATTTGTACATGTACTGTAGGTAGGGGTGAAATCACTATGCATAGATAATAAACAGCGAGTAGCAGCAGTGTACAAAGCAAATGGAGGGGAGAGGGGGTAGAAGCTGTTAAGGAGCCTTTTGGACCTAGACTTGGCGCTCCGGTACTGCTTGCCGTGTGGTAGCAGAGAGAACAGTCTATGACTTGGAGGACTGGAGTCTGACAATTTTATAGGCTTTCCTCTGACATCGCCTATTATACAGGTCATGGATGGCAGGAAGCTTGGCCCCAGTGACGTACTGAAAAGATTTGGCATGGGTCCCCAGATCCTCAAAAAGTTATACAGTTGCACAATCGAGAGCATCCTGAACGATTGCATCACCACCTGGTATGGCAACTGCTCGGCATCTGACCATAAGGCGCTACAGAGGGTAGTGCGTACGGCCCAGTACATCACTGGGGCCAAGCTTCCTGCCATCCAGGACCTATATAATAGGTGGTGTCAGAGGAAAGCCCATAAAATTGTCAGAGACTCCAGCCACCCAAGTCATAGACTGTTTTCTCTGCTACCGCACGGCAAGCAGTATCAGAGCGCCAAATCTAGGACCAAAAGGCTCCTTAACAGCTTCTACCCCCAAGCCGTAAGACTGCTGAACAATGAATCAAATGGCCACCAGACTATTACATTGACCCCTCCCCCCCATTTGTTTTGTACACTGCTGCTACTCACTGTTTATTATCTATGCATAGTCACTTCACCCCTACCTCCATTTACATTTACGTCATTTAGCAGACGCTCTTCTCCAGAGCGACTTACAAATTGGTGCATTCACCTTATGATATCCAGTGGAACAACCACTTTACAAAAGTACATCTGTATCTTTTTTTTGGGGGGGGGGTAGAAGGATTACTTTATCCTATCCCAGGTATTCCTTAAAGAGGTGGGGTTTCAGGTGTCTCCGGAAGGTGGTGATTGACTCCGCTGACCTGGCGTCGTGAGGGAGCTTGTTCCACCATTGGGGTGCCAGAGCAGCGAACAGTTTTGACTCTGGCTGAGCGGGAACTGTGCTTCCGCAGAGGTAGGGGGGCGAGCAGGCCAGAGGTGGATGAACGCAGTGCCCTTCTTTGGGTGTAGGGCCTGATCAGAGCCTGAAGGTACGGAGTTGCCGTTCCCCTCACAGCCCCGTAGGCAAGCACCATGGTCTTGTAGCAGATGCGAGCTTCAACTGGAAGCCAGTGGAGTGTGCGGAGGAGCGGGGTGACGTGCGAGAACTTGGGAAGGTTGAACACCAGACAGGCTGCGGCGTTCTGGATGAGTTGTAAGGGTTTAATGGCACAGGCAGGGAGCCCCGCCAGCAGTGAGTTACAGTAATCCAGACGGGATATGACAAGTGCCTGGATTAGGACCTGCGCCGCTTCCTGTGTAAGGCAGGGTCGTACTCTGCGAATGTTGTAGAGCATGAACCTACAGGATCGGGTCACCGCCTTGATGTTAGCTGAGAACGACAGGGTGTTGTCCAGGGTCACGCCAAGGCTCTTAGCACTCTGGGAGGAGGACACAATGGAGTTGTCAACCGTGATGGCGAGATCATGGAATGGGCAGTCCTTCCCCGGGAGGAAGAGCAGCTCTGTCTTGCCGAGGTTCAGCTTGAGGTGGTGATCCGTCATCCACACTGATATGTCTGCCAGACATGCAGAGATGCGATTCGCCACCTGGTTATCAGAAGGGGGAAAGGAGAAGATTAATTGTGTGTCGTCTGCGTAGCAATGATAGGAGAGACCATGTGAGGATATGACAGAGCCAAGTGACTTGGTGTATAGCGAGAATAGGAGAGGGCCTAGAACTGAGCCCTAGGGGACACCAGTGGTGAGAGTACGTGGTGCGGAGACGGATTCTCGTCACGCCACCTGGTAGGAGCGACCTGTCAGGTAGGACGCAATCCAAGAGTGAGCCGCGCCGGAGATGCCCAACTCGGAGAGGGTGGAGAGGAGGATCTGATGGTTCACAGTATCAAAGGCAGCAGATAGGTCTAGAAGGATGAGAGCAGAGGAGAGAGAGTTAGCTTTAGCAGTGCGGAAAGCCTCAGTGACACAGAGAAGAGCGGTCTCAGTTGAATGACCAGTCTTGAAACCTGACTGATTTGGATCATGAAGGTCATTCTGAGAGAGATAGCAAGAGAGCTGGCCAAGGACGGCACGCTCAAGAGTTTTGGAGAGAAAAGAAAGAAGGGATACTGGTCTGTAGTTGTTGACATCAGAGGGATCGAGTGTAGGTTTTTTGAGAAGGGGTGCAACTCTCGCTCTCTTGAAGATGGAAGGGACGTAGCCAGCGGTCAAAGATGAGTTGATGAGCGAGGTGAGGTAGGGGAGAAGGTCTCTGAAAATGGTCTGGAGAAGAGAGGAGGGGATAGGGTCAAGCGGGCAGGTTGTTGGGCGGCCGGCCGTCACAAGTCGCAAAATTTCATCTGGAGAGAGAGGGGAGAAAGAGGTCAAAGCATAGGGTAGGGCAACGTGAGTAGGACCAGCGGTGTCGTTTGACTTAACAAACGAGGATTGAATGTCGTCAACCTTCTTTTCAAAATGGTTGACGAAGTCATCCGCAGGGAGGGAGGGGGGGGGAGGATTCAGGAGGGAGGAGAAGGTGGCAAAGAGCGTCCTAGGGTTTGAGGCAGATGCTTGGAATTTAGAGTGGTAGAAAGTGGCTTTCGCAGCAGAAACAGAGGAAGAAAATGTAGAGAGGAGGGAGTGAAAAGACGCCAGGTCTGCAGGGAGGCTAGTTTTCCTCCATTTCCGCTCTGATGCCCGGAGCCCTGTTCTGTGAGCTCGCAATGAGTCGTCAAGCCACGGAGCAGGAGGGGAGGACCGAGCCGGCCGGGACGATAGGGGACATAGACAGTCAAAGGATGCAGAAAGGGAGGAGAGGAGGGTTGAGGAAGCAGAATCAGGAGATTGGTTGGAGAAGGATTGAGCAGAGGGAAGAGATGATACCATCTGAGTAGGGGCAGAGTGAGTAGTGTTGGAGGAGAGCGAGAGGGAAAAGGATACCAGGTAGTAGTCGGAGACTTGGAGGGGAGTTGCAGTGATATTAGTAGAAGAACAGCATTTAGTAAAGATGAGGTCAAGCGTATTGCCTGCCTTGTGAGTAGGGGGTGACGGTGAGAGGGTGAGGTCAAAAGAGGAGAGGAGTGGAAAGAAGGAGGCAGCGAGAAATGAGTCAAAGGTAGACGTAGGGAGGTTAAAGTCACCCAGAACTGTGAGGGGTGAGCCATCCTCAGGAAAGGAACTTATCAAGGCGTCAAGCTCATTGATGAACTCTCCAAGGGAACCTGGAGGGCAATAAATGATAAGGATGTTAAGCTTGAATGGGCTAGTGACTGTGACAGCATGGAATTCAAATGAGGACCTACATGTACAAATTACCTCAACTAACGTGTACCCCTGCACACGGACACGGTACCAGTACCCCCTGTATATAGCCTCGTTATTATTATGTTATTGTGTTACTTTTTATTTTTTTATTTTGTTTATTTGGTAAATATTTTCTTAACACTTCTTGAACTGCACTGTTGGTTAAGGGCTTGTAAGTAAGCATTTCACGGCATATGCTCGGTCTGTACACACCATGCCTATTTTACTTGGTTTTTCAAAAACCTGTTATACAGTCCTGTGCATGCAGTTCAAATGTACTTCAGGTTCCGCCACTGATCATGTCATGCTGTTAGTAATTCAAAGAACTCAAGCAAACACACCCTAATAAGTCAAATCACAGCGTCATTGTAGATATTGGGCAGTTCTATAGTGGAGTTTCCTACCCTGCTGGCCTGTTAGCCATAACGGCCACACATTCCAGAAAGAGTGAGTCATAAGGAGGAATTACACAGGAATTACCTCACCAAATAGATCCACCCCAGGATGACAGACTGCTGTTAAACAAAGAAACCCATATTGCGTGCGTCTGTGTGTGTCTTGTCTGTGTGTTTTGTCTGTGTTTGTGTGTGTGTTTTGTCTTTGTGTGTGTCTTTGTTCGTGCGTGCATTGCTAACATGCATCTGACATGACAGGCCTACTGGACTTCACAGCCTGGCTGACCAATCAAATACACACTCACTCACACACTACACTGACACTAAACCCACACACATTCACATACAGAATATACGTACACACACACGCATACCGACACAACACAAACACACACAGTTTTACACTCATCATATGCTGCTGTCCTCCTGCCCCACTTCATCTCTTCTTCCCTTTTCCGTTGTCTTTGTCTGTATCCTCTCTCTCCCTCTCTTCTCTCTCTCCCTCTCTTCTTACCACTCCTTCCTCCCCCACACCATCTCAGAGGAGTCTCTCTCTTTCTTGCTCTCTCTCTCTCCCTCTGTGTGTGTTTGCACACTCGCACAGTGCCTGCAGACACCCAGATTCTAATCTGCGGTCACTTGATCCATAGCTGTGATAGCCCCACCAGGACCCTAGGCTAGTCTACAGCCCACCAGCGGGTCTCTCTGTGGAGGCTGACCAGCAGCTGACTGGTGTCTGACTAGCAGCCAGACAGGAGTAGACCCTGTGGCTGCAGTCATTTTAAGCTAGTTCCAACACATGGAGTGTAATTGAGAATGCATAGGAGGTGTGAAAATAACAGGCTACCAAGTTAATGTGGTTTAACACAACTATTGATCTGGTTTACGGTAATATAGGGTTTAACCACCCTGAGGTGGTTCATTTAATGTTGGACAGTAGCTTAAAGAGCGCTTTGAAGAAGCTTAACCTTCTCAACCTTCCTCAGTCTGTGAGCAAAAACATAAAGCCAATTTAATATATTAACACTTGAGAAGGTTGGGGAAATGAAAAAGCAGCATTCTTCTCCTCTACACCGAAAGCCCAAAACACACAGCACAGGTACTCACACGCACCAACGGACATAGTAACAATAATCGACCAAGACAAATGGAACAGTGGGCACATATATACAAATACAATCAGTGGGAATAGGGGTCAGGTGTGCGCAATGAAAGTTCCAGAGGGATCCGTGACACGTCCGTCCTAGCTCGCTCATTAATGTCTTAATCACAATTGCGGATTGCCTCTTATCCGCTTGTCGTCCCCTTATGCCATAGTTTGTACATCTCAATTGTCATTAGAAACCACATTTGTTTAAGCAAGTCAGCCATATCAGCTAGATTTTTTGGCCAACATACCACGGCTAAGGGCTGTTGAAATGCACAGCTTCCCACCGATGAAAATCAATAGCATCAAACTATGAGGTGCATTGCAGTAAAATGTATCATAATTCTCCTTTTCTCACAGTTTATTTTTTTGTGCGGTAGTTTGGTCAGTTCATGTTCGTCAGTGATTTTGGAAAGGGGGATACCTAGTCAGTTGTACAACTGAATGCATTCAACAGAAATGTGTCTTCTGCATTTAACCCAACCCCTCTGAATCAGAGAGGTGAGGGTGGCTGCCATAATCGTCATCCACGTCTTCGGTGCCCGGGGAACAGTCGGTTAACTGCCTTGCTCAAGGGCAGAATGACAGATTCTTACCTTGTCAGCTCGGGGATTCAATCCAGCAACCTTTCGGTTACTGGCCAAATGCTCTAACCACGGTGGTGGTGGTGAATATTCCCAGCTCTCAGCATCTAATCACACACACTAATATTTCTTCATATTTATATCCCCTGTTTACAACGATTAGCATATTCAGGAAATGACAGTATGTGAGACCGCATGGTTAACATCATTAGCAGTAGTCGACACCATTAGTGGCTCATTTTAATGGAGAGGAGGGGAGGGAGGGCTAAATGTTGGGGCCCCGGGCCCTGGGGCAATGCTGCAGAATGAAGTGCTTTCCTTCACCCAAAGCAGAATCCTCTCCCTTATTTAGAGCCTCATTGTGTGTTTACTATGACGAACAGCTGCAGGGCAAAGTCAAGGGAACTCATCATATCTCACAATAAGTGCTGCTCAGAGAGAGAGAGTGTGTGTGTGTGAGACGTGGTTTCCTCCATCGTGCTATAGTAGAACACACTGACTGATGGTGAGATAGGTGAGAGACAGCAGATGTTGCCTATGGGCTCTGTCATCATTCATATTCATCTGCTCTATGCACAAGAACACACAGTCCCAGGAAAGGTCCTTTAAAAGAGTAGACCTTTAAAAGAGTAGACCTGCTGTGGTTGTTTACATTTTACATTTACATGTTAGTCATTTAGCAGACGCTCTTATCCAGAGCGACTTACAGTTAGTGCATTCATCTTAAGATGGCTAGATGGGACAACCACATATCACAGGCATGGTAAGTACACTCTTCCTCAATAACGTAGCTGTCAGTAGTTTAGTCAAATTATTTTCTAGACATGTTCGGTGATATTTGAGTGATTGGCTCTCAGCTGATGTACGAAGGGCTATATAAATAAATTTGATTTGATTTGATTTGATTGGCTCTGAGGAAGATAATGAATTCCCTGTTGTAGCCTACTTATGGTGAAAGACATTGTGAAATAAAGGTCCCTGCACATTTTTCTCATGTTATTTATTAATGTGCCCTTTCATTCATACACTGCATTCAGAGTTGTTCCATTCTCTAATTACATTCATCACCCATGTCATCCCTGATGGGCCTACTTAACCCAAAACAAATGTCATTTCCCTCCCTCTTAATCATCACCCATCTCATCCCTGATGGGCCTACTTAACCCAAAACAAATGTCATTTCCCTCCCTCTTAAACATCACCCATCTCATCCCTGATGGGCCTACTTAACTCAAAACAAATGTCATTTCCCTCCCTCTTAATCATCACCCATCTCATCCCTGATGGGCCTACTTAACCCAAAACAAATGTCATTTCCCTCCCTCTTAATCATCACCCATCTCATCCCTGATGGGCCTACTTAACCCAAAACAAATGTCATTTCCCTCCCTCTTAATCATCACCCATCTCATCCCTGATGGGCCTACTTAACTCAAAACAAATGTCATTTCCCTCCCTCTTAATCTTGAACTATTCCAATTGAATTCATCTCACTGTTTTCCCTTGCCCAAGCCCAAGGGAGGGGTGGGAAAACACAGGTTTAGCCTGTTGTTACCAGATGCAGAGGCAGACCTACCAGAAGTTAAGAAAAGTCTCTCCATACATATGCCTGTTTCGCCCTGGGGGCAGCCACATGTTCTAAACACGAGTTATGTGTGCATTAGTTCACCAGATGTTGAACAGACACCTTGTTCCAGCCTTCCAGGTATTTCTGCTGAATTACATAATGGACCGTTTAGCTAATTAACTTTATTAATACCTTCATCTTGAGGTGTCCCACTTATTCCGCCACAATGATAATGACTTTTATTTTTACTATCAGGGAAATAAACTTGCTGGCTTCTTTTCATCTCTGAACATGTCTCTATTTTCTGCTCCTCTGAGATCCTGAAATACCAAGAAATAGAGGGCGCTGTCCTCGTGGTCATGCTGATTGCCTCCACGAGGGAGAAAGGGGCGGACTACTGCTTCACAAAATTACCGGGGAAAGCGATTGGTTCACCGGCGGCCCATATATACACCCCCGTACGCATCACTGGGCATTAGCCACAGTAGTTTTTCGGTGCAACGAGGAAGCGTGTGAATTAAAGGCTAAACAATATCACAGGACAGGAGCAATTGTTATGGGGGATCTGATTTCTGTGCGGAGCTTTTGTCTTTGAAGTCGGCAATCTACATACATTTTAATACAAGTCAATGAAGGATACAGGATCCAGTCCAAAGCTTTCACCGACATCCGGGATGGATCCTAACCAGAGCGTGAAGCGTAAAATCGTGGTCGTTGGGGACAGTCAGTGTGGAAAAACTGCTCTACTTCACGTCTTTGCGAAAGATTGCTTTCCAGAGGTATGTTGTTGGATGTCGTTTGGGTAAATAAAAATAAACTTGCGTGTTTGCGCGCTTTGTAAGGCGTTACTTGGGGAAGTGTTGGAAAAGAATATTGTTAACTTTCTTGTGCGCTTTTAGCCAAGTCTTCCATTATTCAAAGGATATGCTTGCAGCGTTATGGATCAAATTGTGATAAACTGTTTTTTGTGGGTACAATTCATTTTAGCATTGTTGGACAATTTCGTGTGTGATCGACAATGACGCGTTGTACGTTCTTTGTTATAGAATTATGTCCCAACGGTGTTCGAGAACTACACCGCCAGTTTCGAAATCGACACGCAAAGAATAGAACTCAGTCTCTGGGACACTTCAGGTGAGTAACTTTGCATTACAATGTTTTTTATTTAAAATCTCCATAGAATTTCTTAAATAGAACAGTGCCACAGGGAACGTGTCCGACTGGAATTTGGAATGGAACAGTGAGCGTTCGGATTAGTCCACATTTGTTAACATTTCAACTTGTGGGGAATCAGACTGCGCTCTGCCTGAAATCGTAATTTGACGGGTCATTAATATATGAAACAAGCCCAGTGAGTGGAGAGACTACAGATTGAACTGTAGCATGAGGATTTGTCTTCAATGTGCAGTGTCTACATCCACACCTGTCTCGACGCATCTCGGTCCAGAGCTGAGTAAAAACAGATGAAGACATTTGGCACTCAGTTGAGGTACCAGCTAAGAAAACAAACCATACGTTTGCAAATGAATGATTTATATTGTGAGTTTTGAATAGCATTTAGAAAAAGGCCTGATTGGTGACAGCAACAGGCTAACTGAACTTAATCACTCGGCTGCCATTTGGAGTAGTTTTTGATGACTAGATAAATGCTGACACATTCCTTACATGACCTGTTCTCGCTACAAACATTTCCCCCATAGAGGCCCCAGGAGATCTAACTCTAAAGGCGTTTGCATAGTAGGTACAGTTTGCCCCTTAAACTGGACTAGGCGAAGTGAACGTATGTGCCTCACATACTCGTAAAATATCTTTGCTTGAAAAACGAGAGAAGCGGCAGTAGTACTGTCTGTCCGTCTTGATACACCGTAGCTATTTAATATAACAACTTCAATTTATTACAGATTTCTTGAGTTACCGAGGAGGTCTTAGTCGTTAAATTTTACATTAACTAAGATGTTTCGTCCATTATTTCTCAAGTGAAATAATTTTCATGAAAACGAGCAGTGTCGTTGGTAACGAACACTGAATCTCCTCCACTGTTGCACAATAACTCACTGTAGGATCTGGCAGCCGAATTTAGGCTTGCCTGAAGAAAACCCTGGCCAAAGACCAAAATATAACTGTTTCGGATGGGAAGCATGTGGACACCCGTAAGGCTTTAGTTCGGCTGGTGTTCGCATGCTCTCTTAAAAAAAAAAAACTTCGTTTGAAAAACAAGAAAAAAGCTGCAGTAGTACCACTTGTCAATTTTGAGACGCTATAGCCAGGATACGCTTCCTCAAAATAGTCAGAATTAAGATTTTGAAGACTAGATCAAAATTGCGCAATTTACATCAAACGAAGGACTTTGTGCAGTATTTGTCAAAGAAAATGTTCATGAAAACAAGTCATATCATTGAATGACAAGACTTTATTGAAGAATCCCTACTGTTGCCCAATAACCGACGAACGGCCGTAGACTACCGACGTCTGCTTGCCTCGAGCCGGAAATAAAACTTTACCTGAGTCCAAAACGAACGAAACGTAACAATGTCATAAAATATACATGAAGTCTTCCGAACTGTTTCGGCTGGGAAGCATGCGGACGCCTTTAACCCAGCCCCAGGTGGTAATTATTTCCTGTACTGCAGCCTCTGAATCAGCCTGGACTGACTAGGGGATTGGGCTGCTTCTCCAGCTGGGGGGACAGGAGAGCTCTGGGCAGCCTCCCCTCCTATGTCCACCAGCTGATTGGAGCTTCCTGTGTGTCTGTCCAGGACATTACTCATGACTACACCACAGCTTCAGGAAACGCTCACCACACCAGGGCTGACATGGGTCATGTTGGGGAGACTGCCTTAGCTACACTGGGGAATATTATTTTACAAATGTAATCTTATAGCAGAAACTGTTCATGAGGGATGTTTCTGTCCAGCATTACGAGAAGCCTGATGTTTTAGTGTCTTGTGCTAATGTTAAAGCTGTTTTTGTTTGGAAGCATCACTATATACTGTATGTTAATGGATCTCAGGTCTAGCCATTTGAGCAGATGGTTGCAGGTACCTGGCACTCAGCCAGTGTAGGTTTCTCAGCTGTCAGTTGTCTCACCTCTTAGCCTCAGGCTCACCACTACACTGTTACTATCTGTGCATAATAAATTAGGTCATGTTTGTTATTGAATCCACCTTTATCACCCAGTGTAATGAATGGGATGGTTTGTAAAGAGACTGACTCGCAATTGGGTACAGGAAGAAAGCGGGGCACCACCCACCCTCTATTGCTGACTGGGTCCATCTTTATTGTCTTTATGCAGTGGTGTTTGGGGTTCTTGATTTAGAGGCTTATTTCAAACTTGAGGTCCATGTAAGGTGACTCATTAGACCTCCCACTGACATCCACCCCTGTTTCATGTAGATGCCCCCCAGGCTCGTCACTTACCTCTTGGAGGAGCAGGTCAGAGAATGAGTGCCTGGGGGGCAGGTGAGGGGCTGGTGTTTTAGGTAGGGTGTAGTAGTCAAGCACACACAGCATTTGGTCATTGCTGTCACTTGTTTGCAGCTTCTTGATGTCTTTAGTCTAATGAGACAAAGGACTGTTTGTTTATAAGGCCTATCTGGCTTTTTAAGGATTTCATGATTTTGTAGTTCAGCCCTTGATATGGCTGGGCTGTCCTCTAAAATGGTAGCACTGGCAGAGCTCTTGAATCTGGGTTGAGTGAGTTTGAGCTGCACGCCATTCACTAGAGGCTGGATATTTCTATTCACAAAGACCACATTGTTTGCAACGCTTTTTTTTATTTATTAAGCTCGTTTTCAAAACTCTGCCTATATTGTGAGCAAAACCTCACCTTTTATATCTGAAGTACAGTGCCTTCAGAAAGTATTCAGATCCCTCAACTTTTTCCACATGTTACATTTCAGAGTAACACTGCTGAGGAGTTCTTATTTAATACATTACAATCTACACACTACCCCATAATGACAAAACGAAAACAGGTTTTTAGACATTTTTGCAAAAGTGTTACACATACCTTTTTTATATAAATAAGTATTCAGACCCTTTGCAATAAGACTTGAAATTGAGCTCAGGTGCATCCTGTTTCCATTAATCATCCTTGAGATGTTTCTACAACTTGATTGAAGTCCACCTGTGGTAAATTCAATTGATTGGACATGATTTGAAAAGGCACACACCTGTCTTTATAAGGTCCAACAGTTTGCAGTGCATGTCAGAGCAAAAACCAAGGTATGAGGTTGCAGGAATTGTCTGTAGCGCTCTGAGACAGGATTGTGTTGAGTCACAGATACGGGGGGGGGGGGGGGGAGGAGAATAATGTCTGCATCATTGAAGGTCCCCAAGAACATAGTGGCCTCATCATTCTTAAATGGTTTGGAACCACCAAGACTCTTCTTAGAGCTGGCCACCCTTGGTCAGGGAGGTCACCTCAGTGTTTTTAGAGGTCCCTGGAGACCCTTCTGTGTAGAAACATGTCCTCCATCATACAGGGATGGCTAAGGAGAAGGTGGGTATGTGACTGTCGGAATCAGGGGACTGAACAAGCCTCAGGGCTGCACTGAAATGGGGCTAATGAGCTGTCTGTCAGCAGTGCCATCGACCAGCCTCTCCTTTTCCTGTGCTCCTGTATTATCAGTGTCCCTTTTGGAATTTTATTTAACTAGGCAAGTCAGTTAACATTCTTATTTATCCCCAGTGATTACTGTTTGTTTCTTTTATAGTACATTTAACAATCCGTCTCCATGAGCAATGTATAGTTTTGCTGAATCTATTCAATGCCGTTCAACATTCTTATCTTCATTCTTTAGCTGATCGATGAGCAGTCCCATTGTTCAGAAGGGTAAAGTCCAGGGAAGGGCCACGTGTCATCGCTGAGTTATCAGGTTAGACAAACCAACCAGGGTCCCCCCCCTAACAGACCAGTTAGGGGTTTGATTGTATGCTGGAGGGCACCCGCAACTCTTCTGTTTGGCCTTCTCAAAGGATCTCCCAGACATGCTTGTAATCTCGCGAAAAACTAATATTCCTAGTATTCTTGGCATAGCATTCCACATCTGTAAGATGTGACTGTACATGTATTGTTGGGCTTTAATGAGGTAGTCACTATACTCTGTCCTATTCTAAATTCAGTTTGTGGAATCTCAGGTGTCTTGCTTTTTACATGTGGCATACCACCTCTACTGGATAATAAGTAATACAATTTCTTTAATTTGCCTCGTGTCCTTACCTGACTCTTTGTTGGTGACTCCTCCAGGCATTATTATATTAGTGTGCAGTAGAATTGAGGAAATTAAAATGCATGTGGAAAGATGCTTCAAAGACATGCAAAAAAATGATCATTCCATGTTTAGATTCCAATCCTGCCTGCTCCTAATCAGTTGCCCAGTCCCCCTTTTTATGTTGAGACACTCTGGGGGGGATAACTGGCGGCAGCTTTTATGTACTGTACAGCAGTGACCAAGGACGGTAGTGTCTAATTTTGTTTCTTAGATGAAGCTTTGAATAGCTAGAGTAATCAGTGAAACCCTCCCCCCTTATCTGCTCCATTTAGAAGAGGTCTCCTGTCCTAATTCTGACGGAGGGCTCTGGGCTGGGTATGAATGGACGCCAGAGCTCCGAGCAAGGAGAGCGCGCGTGGGAGAGGGACCCACAAGCATATTAAATGATTACACAAGCTGTTACTAATTTATGGATGTCCCTAGGTGTTGACTCACACAGTAGCCTACAGTGACATGGTGTCAGGGAGTCAGTTTGCTATCCCTGGGTCATTCTAACACAGGCGCTGTATAAAATCTATGTCTAACTGATGGAATGTTAGTTTTTAGCACAGTTGCAGCGCAGAGGAGATGTGATGGCGTATTATTTTGACCTTGCTCTTACGCTTGTCTTTGCAGGTTCACCTTACTATGACAACGTGCGACCTCTCTCCTACCCGGACTCTGATGCAGTCCTCATCTGCTTTGACATCAGCAGACCAGAGACCCTGGACAGTGTACTGAAGAAGGTGTGTGTTTCAGGGCTTGTATGTCCTGTATGTTGTAAGCTACCTCTGCTTTGCCCCTGAATTATAGTAGGAAGTGGCCTGTCCCATAAGCATTTTCACTCAGCCCCCTTGACCCTCTCTGAAAGGCTTCTTTGTTACTGGGTCAAGTGGCTTTTCAAAAACCCCAGTGCTCCAAATTACTTTACCGGGCTCTACCAATGAGGGGACTAGAACTAGGGTTGTACCATTTCAGAGGAATGTGAAAACAAACTCTCGTGAGGGTCAGTAGTCCAGCCGGCCTTGTTCACACATGGTCGCCCAGATTCAGACACGGCTATTGTGGGTCTCAGTGCCCTTTGACCTGTGATGTCACCAACGCTCAGTATTGCACCAGCTGAGAGGCGTGTGGTCCTGTGTGTTGAACAACTCTGAGCAGCTGTGGCAATGTGAGGGTAAACATGATGTTCAAGGCTCTGAATAAGCCTGGGAAAGTGGAAGAGGGTGTTTCCCATTACTTAAGTTGCGCGACACAGAGCTAGCGCTGTCAGAGCGACCTCTTTTTGTTTTCAACGCATGATAGAAAGAGAACGAGAGGGTGGGTGGTTGACTGTTGAGATGTTCCAGTTTCCATCAATACAGCCCTTTTATGCACATGCTTTACTCACAGAAGCCCAAGTCTTAACTTGATCTGTGCGCATAACGAAAAGTCAAGTTATCCACGCGAAACTCATGTTGGGTTGTCTGACGCTGAATATAAACCAATCCTGTAAAAGCACAACTTTTTTGTACTAGAAGTGTTGCTGATCTCTCCCGTTCTCTTTCCTCTGTATAGTGGAGAGGAGAGATCCAGGAGTTCTGTCCCAACACCAAGATCCTACTGGTGGGATGCAAGTCAGATCTCCGCACAGACCTCACCACACTGGTGGAACTATCCAATCACAGACAGACACCCGTGTCATACGATCAGGTAGGCGCTACATGCATTTTGCTCGTACTTTGACACTCGCTTACTAAGATGCAGTTCGTCGTTTTTATTGGACTTGTACTGTATGTCTTTCACTTGGCACTATTAATTAATAAATGTGGCATTTGTTTACAGCTTTTTTTTTTTAAGTCTGCTAAATTGCATAGATTTTCAATACTGAAATATGCTTGAGTTCCAGACTTTGTTCCTCTCTCACACTGATTCTCTGTCTTAGGGCTCTAACATGGCCAAGCAGATCAGTGCTCCGTACATGGAGTGTTCGTCTCTGCAGTCTGAGAACAGCGTCAGAGACCTCTTCCACGTGGCCACGCTGGCCTGCGTCAACAAGGGCAACAAGAACGTCAAACGCAACAAGTCCTCCAGGACCACCAAGAGGATCTCACACATGCCCAGTAGGCCCGAGCTAACCGCTGTCACGTCAGACCTTCGCAAAGACAAGGCCAAGAGCTGTACAGTCATGTGATTGCCTTAGACTAGGGTGACTGACTGTTGTGGACTGTGGGTGGTGAGGACTCTGCATAGAGCCCCTCCCCCTCCTTCTAGACATGCATGCAAAGCAGTGAGAAGGCGGGTTATCGCCGCACATTAAATCATCAGCCCCCCCCCCCCAAAAAAACCGTACCAATCTACATCTAGCTGCCCTACTCTGTCATAGAAGTCCACCAGAGGGACTGAGGCCACTGAAGACTTAAAGGATGGGCTTTAGTGTATTTTTTTAAAGGTCAATAAAATAATCCACAAGAAAGAGGTGCTGACTTCTTGTCAACATTTCTTCACACGCGGAAATGACATGCACTTTTTTGGTCCGGTATCTGGACAGTAAGTGCGCTAATGTGGTGTCAGGTTTTGACGTTTGTCCTCAAAGAGAAAAGTGTACTGTGGATTCACCACTGAGTGAGAAGATCCTTGTTCAGATGCGAGAGACCGCTGCTGTGTTCTGCTAAAGTAAAATGGTTTACGAAGAGAAATGGAGCTCTTGCGCTGGCCCCCAGGTCTCGCACTTACAGCCAGAAGTTCAAAAGGACTGCCTGTTTGAGTTTTGTTTTGTTACTGCCTTGATGAGTTTGCCAAATGGGATATTTGTATGTTTTTGTTATAAGCTGTTGCACAGTTACGACAGAGCTGAACGCCTTTTTAATGTGTTCTAGTATGTTGCATATTGTTCTAGAGCTGTTTTTGATCCTCAGCATCGCCTGCTTCCCCCTTGTTTTGCTGTCTTTTATAATTTTACAACCAAAGAAGCTTGACAGAGTGGCGATATCGCTCAGAGTAACAGTTGCCGACTACACAACGATCATAGCCAATGATTTGAAAGGATGTGCCACATCTCTTTTTGAGAACATATCCTACACCCTGGCTCCTCTGTCACTGGGTAGATTTCAGCTGTGGTGTCTAGCCCCGAAGCCAGTCCCTCTAACTGTAGGGGTGAACACCCATGTCAAGTTTTACATGCAGGATGGAGTTAACGATGCCAGTGCTGAGAAGGTCACTGAGCTCAAATCCATTATTGTACTGATTTATTTTCATGGATTCTGATGACCAATGTCTAGTTTTCAATGTTTGCTGGTTGAAGGACTGTACAGTGCTGTTTGATTTGTGTGGCACTCTAGTGCAGGCTACACATTACTCAGTCGATCTCTGGTGCAAGTGCACCAAAATCCATAGCCTACTTTAATTCAAACACATCTCATAGCTAGTATCATTGTTTGTCCATGGGCTTTGACTAGTTCACTGGGTCAGTAGGCTAAGTCAAGTAGCTAAGCAGAACTAGCCTGCAGACGCTGTAGCTATAGATCCAGCCGCCCTCTCCAAGCAGCTGCTGGTAAAGTAAATCTAACAGCTGCAATTTATTTTCTGTTCTGTCATCATGGTACTTTGGTGTTTTCCAATTTCTCATAACTGGAGAAGTCTGAACTGCTTTGAGAATAGTATTATCAGCCAGCGGGTGTAGCCTACTCTGTATGAAAATTGTTTAAATTAACAGTCAGTGTTAGCTGTAGAATATCAACCTCTTTTGAATGTTAAGTCCATTTGTACGTCTGAATGATTGTTACCACAGTATTTATTGAAGTTATCTATTTTCCATTTGACAATAAAGTTCAGTGTACAGTACAAGGTCCATTTCTGTCTTGACTAAGACTTGATTTATTTTTGTCAAACTGTCTGGAATACCACAGATTCTGCCTGGATATTTTATCAGAACACATTTCAGCCATTTTGTTTTTCTTACTGCATCCTCAGTCTCCTTGCAGTAAAATAATTGCGTCGCTTGGGATAATTAAAACATCTGATTTAATATTCAATTAAATATTTCATCCTTCTGGCATATTAATAATCTGAGAACATCATGGACATGGTAACCGCACTCTTTTCAGATATAGAAATGCTGTTTGAAATTGTTCTCATCTACTTGGCCAGCTTGCACATTCTCACCAGGTTCAATAGACTGCCTATTAAGATGTCAATTAGGTTCGAATCTGTAGATATGCTTTCACTCACAATTGAACAGAATTTCAGGCAAATGTATCCAGTTTAGTCAGATACTCCATGACAGATTAGTCAGTTTCTAGTTTGAGTTTCACATTTTGTATAACATCTGACTTATTTCAAGACTGACTGTAAGCCTACAGTGTATTACTTTGTGTCTAGGTAACCACGATCACCCTGGAAATGTTATTCATCTAACAACCTTCCCTGAGATGCGATAAGTAGCTATGTTTCCATTACATTTTTTTGCTAAAACCGAATGTTGACTAAATGGAGTGTTACCGTTACTCAGCACATTAATACATTGGTGACCCCACTCCATCTGTTACATGTCTCGGGTAGACCGCGAAAGCCAGGATGGATAGAATGCAATAACTAAGACTTGCCATTCTAATAAATTGGCTGCCTAGGCTAGTCCGTGCCATGGTGGAACATGCACTCCTGTAGCTCTGAAATAATTGGCTGGTGAAAGTTGCCAGCCAACCAGAAAAGCAAGGTGACGCATTCTTGAAAGTCAGGAGAATCCTTGTCCTGCAAAGAAACAATATTTATTGTTCATAATTTTTTATTTTTTTTGAAAAGCAGTAGGCATTTAGAATGAAATGGCGTGAAGCTTAGCTATCACGTGGCCTGCATACCTTAACTTTAAGGTATTCACCAATTTATTTGTCAAATGGTTTCAAATTTTCTCAATTAAGTTCGACCAAAGAAAAATCTACGAATGTCGATCTTTAAATGTTTTATCTACCATTTCCATTACATGTGGCAATGATTTATTTTTTTGAGTCATTGCTTTTGTGGAAACCTGCCTACTGAATGCGATTCAGACATTCTACAGAACCATGCAGGACAAAAGTGGCTGTTCTGCTCATCAGATCACAGAGATGGAAGCGTTGATCCAGTAGGTGTGCATCAGAGGTCTTCTCCGGTGAAAGAAGTTGGACCTGTTCCAAAAAGGATCGGGGATTTCCTCCCTGGACCCTACACAAATAAATTGCATGTTTTAAAGGGAAATGTAAAAAAAAAAATCTGCTTCATTTTCCTCTCCAGCACCACATCAACATGTGAAAATGGCATGTTTTGTATTAATAAAGATGGGAGAGAAGTGTTTCCAATGACATCAACCAATTAGTTGTCAATGCCTAGTCAAAATTGGTTAAAATCCCACAACGATGTCATTGGAAACACATCTTCTGCCATCTTTTGTACTTAGCATAAATGTGTAATTTTCACATTTGTTGGTGGTGCTCTAATGAATATGAAGTAGATTTTTTTTTCTCACATTTCCCTTGAAATATGGAGACCCTGTCCGAACGAACCCGAGGACAACCAGACCCGGCACCGTATAGACCCGGTGTGATCCAATCCGAGTCAGGGAAGCAGCTGAAGATATATCATTTTTAGATATGTTATTAATTAAAACTTAATGCACGCATCGAGAGAAAGAGGAACAGAGCTGGCAGCAGGCCAACTTTTGTGAAAAGAAGCAGCAGCATAAATGAGTTCTCTTTCTACTGCAGCATTCAGGTTCAGATCTGTACAGGTCCTTACTGGCAAATCAGTTCTAATTACACATACCTAAGGCCCGTGACAATCAAATCTGATCCGACCCGGATCCGAGGGTCAACTACAAAATTTCGGACCCGTCCCGGTCTCGGGTCAGCACTGGGTAATCAGGTTCGGGTGGACCCATGAAGACCTCTACTGTGTGTGGAATGCACAGCATCATCCAGCATCATGATGGATTACGTGCTGATATCGCAGTTGTTTGCCAAGCTGAATTTTTTTCTCTCCGACCCCCCTCCCTTGCCTCCCCAGTGAGCAGTTTGTCAGGCAGAACCCCTGGTAAATCTGTGACACACAAGTATAACATACATTTGTCATCAGCAGCAAGGCATGTTGATTGCAGATAATTTGCCACGTGCATTGTGAATGCATAGTAATTATATCTGTAGGGGTCTTGTCACATGCACTAACTCCATGAAAGTCCCCCTAAAACCATGTTGTGCTTAAGATTTTTATTTTTACAATCTTATACACTGCTCAAAAAAAAATAAAGGGAACACTTAAACAACACAATGTAACTCCAAGTCAATCACACTTCTGTGAAATCAAACTGTCCACTTAGGAAGCAACACTGATTGACAATAAATTTCACATGCTGTTGTGCAAATGGAATAGACAACAGGTGGAAATTATAGGCAATAAGCAAGACACCCCCAATAAAGGAGTGGTTCTGCAGGTGGGGACCACAGACCACTTCTCAGTTCCTATGCTTCCTGGCTGATGTTTTGTTCATTTTTGAATGCTGGCGGTGCCTTCACTCTAGTGGTAGCATGAGACGGAGTCTACAACCCACACAAGTGGCTCAGGTAGTGCAGCTCATCCAGGATGGCACATCAATGCGAGCTGTGGCAAGAAGGTTTGCTGTATCAGTCAGCGTAGTGTCCAGAGCATGGAGGCGCTACCAGGAGACAGGCCAGTACATCAGGAGACGTGGAGGAGGCCGTAGGAGGGCAACAACCCAGCAGCAGGACCGCTACCTCCGCCTTTGTGCAAGGAGGAGCAGGAGAAGCACTGCCAGAGCCCTGCAAAATGACCTCCAGCAGGCCACAAATGTGCATGTGTCTGCTCAAACGGTCAGAAACAGACTCCATGAGGGTGGTATGAGGGCCCGACGTCCACAGGTGGAGGTTGTGCTTACAGCCCAACACCGTGCAGGACGTTTGGCATTTGCCAGAGAACACCAAGATTGTCAAATTCGCCACTGGCGCCCTGTGCTCTTCACAGATAAAAGCAGGCTCACACTGAGCACGTGACAGATGTGACAGAGTCTGGAGACGCCGTGGAGAAAACGTTCTGCTGCCTGCAACATCCTCCAGCATGACCGGTTTGGCGGTGGGTCAGTCATGGTGTGGGGTGGCATTTCTTTGGGGGGCCGCACAGCCCTCCATGTGCTCGCCAGAGGTAGCCTGACTGCCATTAGGTACCGAGATGAGATCCTCAGACCCATTGTGAGACCATATGCTGGTGTGGTTGGCCCTGGGTTCCTCCTAATGCAAGACAATGCTAGACCTCATGTGGCTGGAGTGTGTCAGCAGTTCCTGCAAGAGGAAGGCATTGATGCTATGGACTGGCCCGCCCGTTCCCCAGACCTGAATCCAATTGAGCACATCTGGGACATCATGTCTCACTCCATGCACCAACGCCACGTTGCACCACAGACTGTCCAGGAGTTGGCGGATGCTTTAGTCCAGGTCTGGGAGGAGATCCCTCCGGAGACCATCCGCCACCTCATCAGGAGCATGCCCAGGCGTTGTAGGGAGGTCATATAGGCACGTGGAGGCCACACACACTACTGAGCCTCATTTTGACTTGTTTTAAGGACATTACATCAAAGTTGGATCAGCCTGTAGTGTGGTTTTCCACTTTAATTTTGAGTGTGACTCCAAATCCAGACCTCCATGGGTTGATAAATTGGATTTCCATTGATTATTTTTGTGTGATTTTGTTGTCAGTACATTCAACTATGTAAAGAAAAAAGTATTTAATAAGATTATTTCTTTCATTCAGATCTAGGATGTGTTGTTTAAGTGTTCCCTTTATTTTTTTGAGCAGTATATATCACCTGCTGGTCAATCAAGGTTACAGCTCAGATGACCCCTCTTTCCCTACAGCCCCAGTAGTCCCTAAAGAACCTGTGTCCTTGAACCCTAGAACATCTGCTGTACAGTCATTGGCCTATCCTGTAATATTCCACGAGGTATAGGGAGCATGATGCATGACAGTTCCTCAAGTAGTATGAACTACACTACAGCAATCTTAATGTGTTGTGAAAAGTTTTATTAAATGTAATGTCATGTAATATTTTAAATTGTATACAACTGCCTTAATTTTGCTGGACCGCAGGAAGAGTAGCTGCTGCCCTGGAAGCAGCTAATGGGGATCCATAATAAATACAAATAAATACAAATCACCCTTCGACCTCCTCCACCTGATAAACTTTTGGCAGTTCAACATAATACTGTTTTTCAGCTTGTGTAAAAACTGTTTGGGGATAAAGAATGTGTATTTTGGTTTAGTGTATGCATGGTACTTGGTTTAGTAATAAACTAAGCAATTATTTTTGCCTTGCTTTCCCTCCAGCTGTGCATGGCGCCTAATGAAAGAAAACTTGTGCATCAGTAGTTACGTCCCAGGAATCCTATAGAGACAATGAATTTCTATTATCTTTTTGGTGTGTGTGTGTGTGTCTGTTACTAGCTTGTGACAAAGTGGCCCCCGCTTGACTATAGAGAGAGAGGAGTGGAGGAGGGAAATAGATAGGCTTTAGGGAACATTCTAATCCCCAGAAACAATTGGCCAGATTGTGAAGACGGCTATACACCAGCTCAAGTAAAGAATATTAACAGACGTCTAAAGTGCTTTAGAAAGAGACAGTGAATTCAAAACAGTGTATTCCTCCGTTGTTCTATATTCAGCTTGATGGCAATTTCATGATTTTTTTTATTTCAGGGTTCAAAGAGTAGACATATTCAGTGTTTCTGCACATCAGCTTTGATCATTTAGTACACTTCACAAACACAGGTTGGTGGCACCTTAATTGGGGAGAACTGGCTTGTGGTAATTGCTGGAGCAGAATAAGTGGAATGGTATCATTCCATTTGCTTCGTTCCAGACATTATTATGAGCCGCTCTCCCCTCAGCAGCCTCCTGTGTCGCAAAGATTAAAAAAATGTATGCAAAAGTTGAATCACAGACTTTCTAAACCCAGAGGCACAACATCACGAGACTTCCGGAAACGCTTGCGAAACAGAACAGGCGACCAAGTAAAAAATTATTCCTTAGTTATTTCTATAGTCTGGCTGACACCAGCTCTCGAAGTATTCTCGCTGTCTGGTCACGGGTCCGACAGGCTACATTTTTCTCCAAATACAACCTGCGAAATACAAAGCTGCGTTTCAAATTCAAAGTAGACAGCTCTCGGCCCTAAACCCTCAGCCCTTGAATGACGTTTTACATTGTCACATCCGAGTGTACCTTAAATGTCCCTTGCCCAAGCGAGGGAAAGTGATGAATGGAGAGGCAACATCCTTGGTGGAAATCTTCAAGTTGAGCTTGAAAACAACCCACATAAAGCTATTAATGTACCTAGTAAGCTAACATATCTAGCTAGCACTCCTGTCAGATAGCTAGCTACAGTTACCCATAGCTGGCTAGCTAGTTTTATAGTTTGGTAATTTGTTCCAATACATTTCAGAATTTCAAAAAAACATGTTTATGAATCTAGCAACATTTTATAGGCTCCTCACTATGAGACTAAGCCAATTTGCCAACGCTAAAATCAATGTATATATATATTTTTTTAGCAAGCTAGCTTCATTCTTTTTTCTGACATGCTGAAAATGCAACCTTGTTGATTACATTTGGCATTTCACGGCCACCAGAGTTTGATATGTGACTACAGTTTGAATTGAATTGTGGGTCATATCCAGTGGTGATTTTAGCATGTTAATCTTGGTGGGGCAAAAAGAAAATTGTGGTATGCATGCCAGCAAAGCCACAACACTAAACGCACTATAACGGTGACAAACGGTGCCCACAAACTGTTAGGGCCTACATAAAGCTGTCCCAACAGCAGAGTCCCAACAGCAGTCCCCACACCATACCACTGCTACACCTGGCTTTCAGCGGAGCTTTGTCTGGCAGCAAAACAGTTCATTCAGCCTCATTTACTGCCTTTTTAAAAAACATAGCTGATATGGCTGACTTGTTTAAACAAATGTGGTTTCTACTGACAGTTGAGATGTACAAACTATGGCATAAGGGGATGACAAGCGGATAAATCCGCAATCCGTAATTTCGATTAAGACATCAATGACCGAGCGATGAAGGACGTAGTCAACATAACTATTTGTTTTGCACTTTTAAAATGTACAGCGACAGAATTCAGAACATGGGCCGTTCTTACAGTGTACTACTATCAGTAGCACTGTCAAAGCTATTTGCAAAAAGTTTGCAAACAAGCACACACCGGCCACGAACGATCTGTTTACAATACCGCGTTGGTGAAAATAGACGAAATTATTAGGGTGAGGCACATGGGCTACTAACAGCTTACTACTAACAGCTTACTACACAACATACACTTAGTATTACTTTCTTAGCTACAGTATACATATCTCCCTGGCATCCTACATCATTTATGAAGCAGCATAAGACATTTTGGAACAGGAAAGTGGCGCGATGGTCCTTTGTGGGCACATTTTGTCATGAAATATGCCGGATTTACAATTCCGAGTTGAATGACCATTCAGAACGTATTATTCCCGACTTCCCAATTGCAACGCTTGCAGTTAGCCACTGTCACCAATTCCTTACAAATCACTCATTGTTGAATTTGTGATCTCCAAATTGTTGTGTAATGTTTATGGCCGATGAGCACCAATACGTTTTATCTATATTTTCTCTTCATTATTTCTCTTCATATGACAACGATTAAAAAGGATTTGCCAGTAGACTTGATTCATGAGGATGACTGCTAGCTAAGATTGTGAAGATAAGATCAGTCCAATCAAAGTTACATATAACGTGATTTGACATCATTTCTGTGGCCAATAACTTTGAGCCTTCTTGGAAGGGCACTTCTATTGTAACTCTATGGCAGCACCCAAAAGGCTCACATTCTTGATGTGTACCCTTACTAAAGGCGGGTGACAGTGTCCCCATGAGTGACAGAACACTGAGCCAATCATGGTGCAATGCTGAGCCAGTCACGGTGCAATGCTCCTATTTTCTGCTGGCCTGCCCCACCACCACAGAAAGCACCGAGCTAGGCTGGAACACCTGCATTTTGGAGCTGACTGATTGTATGCAGCTTTATTAACTCAATGATATATATATATTTTCTACATTGTTTGCAAACTGATATGTGATACGTATTAATGCCAAAATAACATGCAAAACAGGCAACCCCACCCCCAAAAATATTTAAAAAATAATATATATATATATATATATATGTATATGTATTTTATTTTTGGGAAAAAAATGTGGGGCTCAAAACAGGTGTGGCTGTGCAGGCCAAATGTAGGGCCGCGGGGGCAACGTTAGTGAATTGGACCTCCACTTAAGATTGCAATCAAACTTCATCTGGTTTCGATGGGGATTCCCCCGAGGGAAAGTGGATAGCGCATGGGCTAAGGGGGTAAAAATAACGTGTTTGGACTGCAGCCCCAGATTCGAACCAATGTCTTATGCCGCGTTCAAGTGCTAGTCGGAACTAGGAAACTCGCATCAGCAAGTCAGAAATTTCAGAGGTTCCTAATGCAGCGTTAAGTAGTTGAATATGTTATTACTCCAACCTTGTGAAAGTGACAAACTGACACATATACATTTTCGTCAAAATCAACTTTATATCGAACGAGTGCCTTTGATTTGATGGCCTGCACATGCACAGTCTGGCTCGAGATCACCATTAGACCCGGTGACTTGTTTCTCTCAACATGAGCTTAGCTACAAGCATGATCAGGGATTTCCATGTTTTGGTTAATGTTATACTTCATCTTATGTCTTTTCAGGATCTTTGTGAAGGAGTGTGAGCTGGAGGGGCAACTGTCACCTGCATGGGTGAAGAAGAAGTGGAGGAACCTTAGGCTTAAACAAAAAATAAACTGCATCTTTGGGCTCCTCTCCCTCCCAGAAGGGTCCAGATGTGGAGGCTGGAGAAGGAGGTGACTGCCAGGGAGGCCTTGATTAAAAGTAGTTTTATGTAGTTTGTATGCATTTTATTTATAGCTATTAATGTATTCATGTTCTACTATTTTTGGTGAGGTCCTCTTTTTTTAAACACACATTTAGATTTCTGTTTTCTCATTAAAAAGTGTTTCTTGTAATAAACATTTTTATTTGATATTGGCACATCTCCTGTTGGTGTTTTACTTTCAACATTAAAAATTCACTCACACATCTGAGCTATCTTGTTGCAAACACATCAACCACGTTTGATTCCATTGACTCCATTCCAGCCATTCCTATGAGCCGTACTCAATTCAGCAGCCTCCACAGGTAGGCAACTACAACACCCGACAGTGCAAGAAAGCAAACAATGAGGGGAAAGCAAAGGGGGCTTCAAAATGTCCCTCTTTTGTCTTATCTGTTGTTTAAACCAATGTGTTTTCCTCAAATACAACATGCAAGTTAATTATAGTGATTCAGTATGCTGCTACCAGTCCAGTGATTTAGACCATGTGGTAAAGTGGTAGCATACCAAATCATAAAAAAATGGGTAGGCTACATAACATTCTCTCCACAGTTGTAACTCACATGCCACTTTCCACATACTCAGTGCTGTAATCAGTAACCATGGTATATAGAGCTTCCTAGCAACAAAGGCCTTGAGGCATCAAAAACAGTAACCATAATATCCTCTATGATTAAAGCAGTAATGTGAGAAAAGCTGAATCTTATTTGAACTGTATTCGGCACGGATGCAGCAATATTCCACCCATCACATATTTCCACTTCACTGTACCCCTCCAGACCTCTTCTCTTCCCTACTGCTCTGCTTTGGTGAAATCTCCCAGGATCCTCCACTGCGTGGCTAAATTGCACTGCAGGCTCCTGTTCCTCTGGCTGGGAGACTGGAGTTTAATCAGACTGTACCAACAGAGAGAGGCTACAGATCTGCTGTACACATACAGACAACACACACACACACACACACACACACACACACACACACACACACACACACACACACACACACACACACACACACACACACACACACACACACACACACACACACACACACACACAAAAGCACACACATAAACTAACCCTTGTTCTATCGAAACAATCACATTTCTTTTCACATAGTCACAAATTCCTGACTGGAGTAGCCTTCCCGCCTCCCAGTCTGTTTCATATGGGATTGATGTCATAAACCAAAGGTCTGTTAGTGATTATATGTCAGCATCTCTCTGTAGGGAATCCTCCTCATCTCTGTTGGAATCAACAGCAACACTACAGAAGAATAGAATCTCTCTGCAGCCATCTGCAGACAACGCAGTGTCTCCTTATACCACCAACAGATATTACACCAGGCTGAAATAATGAGGCAGATTTTTTTTAAAGAAACTCCAGCTCATAACAGTATGATCGATATAGAGATGTATCTCTTTGTGACAGGGGATGCAACTGCAAGTGGCTGTGCCACTGAAATATAAGGCAATGGAATATGATATGAGTGTTGCTGGCAATACTGACGTTATTCACCTAGTCATTGAGATTGTGCTCGGATCAAATCAAATTGTATTAGTCACATGTGCCGAATACAACAGTGAAATGCTTACTTACAAGCCCCTAACCAACAATGCAGGTTAAAAAATATGAATAAGAATAAGAAATAAAAGGAACAAATAATGAAAGAGCAGCAGTAAAATAACAATAGAGAGACTATATACAGGGTGGTACCGGTACAGAGTCAATGTGCGGGGCACCGGTTAGTTGAGGTAATATGTACATGTAGGTAGAGTTATTAAAGTGACTATGCATAGATGATAACAGAGACTAGCAGTGGTGTAAAAGAGGAGGAGGGGGGGCAATGCAAATAGTCTGAGTAGCCATTTGATTAGATGTTCAGGAGTCTTATGGCTTGGGGATAGAAGCTGTTTAGAAGCCTCTTGGACATAGACTTTTTGCTCCGGTACCTCTTGCAGTGCGGTAGCAGAGAGAACAGTCTATGACTAGGGTGGCTGGAGTCTTTGACAATTTTTAGGGCCTTCCTCTGACACAGCCTGGTATAGAGGTCCTGGATGGCAGGAAGCTTGGTCCCAGTGATGTACTAAGCCATATGCACTACCCTCTGTAGTGCCTTGCGTTCGGAGGCGGAGCAGTTGCTATACCAGGCAGTGATGCAACCAGTCAGGATGCTCTCTATGGTGTAGCTGTAGAACCTTTTGAGGATCTGAGGACCCATGCTTGCCAGTTGGTCAGTGCATGCTTGCAGTACACGTCCTGGTAATCCATCTGGCCCTGCGGCCTTGTGAATGTTGACCTGTTTAAAGGTCTTACTCACATCGGCAGCGGAGAGCGTGATCACACAGTCGTCCGGAACAGATGGTGCTTACATACATGTTTCAGTGTTATTTGCCTCGAGGCGAGCATAGAAGTAGTTTAGCTCGTCTTTGTAGGCTCGTGTCACTGGGCAGCTCTCGGCTGTGCTTCCCTTTGTAGTCTGTAGTGGTTTGCAATTCCTGCCACATCCGACGAGCGTTGGAGCCGGTGTGGTACAATTTGATCTTAGCCCTGTATTGACACTTTGCCTGTTTGATGGTTCGTCGGAGTGCATAGCGGGATTTCTTATAAGCTTCTGGGTTAGAGTCCCATTCCTTGAAAGCGGCAGCTCTAGCCTTTAGCTCAGTGCGGATGTTGCCTGTAATCCATGGCTTCTGGTTGGGGTATGTAGGTACAGTCACTGTGGGGACGATGTCATTGATGCACTTATTGATGAAGCCAGTGACTGATGTGGTGTACTCCTTAATGCCATCGGAAGAATCCCGGAACATATTCTAGTCTGTGTTAGCGAAACAGTCCTGTAGCTTAGCGTCTGCTTCATCTGACCACTTTTTTATTGACCGAGTCACTGGTGCACTGGATGAGAAAGCTTGTGAGTTATGGGCATGGTTCGAGAAAACATGCTCATGTTCGTTAATGTCATTTGCCTTTTATTTAAAAAAATATATTTCACCTTTATTTAACCAGGTAGGCTAGTTGAGAACAAGTTCTCTCGTTTGCCTTGTTAGAAGGAGATAATATATTACCACTGAAGTTTAAGATACAATCTGCTTGTATCGTAATGTTTCATGTCAGAGGTTGGAGCCAGTGGAAATATAAGATGGGACATTTCTTAAGGTTATCCAATGAATAGATTTTTCACAACCAGTTCTATTGGAAGCGAGCCGTCTTGTGGAGATGGAGACAGATTGTTGAAGATGTATGTATTCAAACTGAACCGATACAAAATATAGAAAACGTAGCAGCAACCGCTGGACCAAATATGGTAATTTGCATACCATTATACTACCCTCTCCCACACAAGAAATTAGCTGGAAGATCAAACCTGTTTTCAAGGAGAATTAGCCTTTTATTAATATTGTAGGCAGCACGAGAACTTGAGGAATACCCATCAGAAACCATGTCTGTGACACAAATGGCACCCTATGCCCTATATAGTGCACTACAATTGACCAAGGCCCATTGGGCTCTGGTTCAAAGTAGTGCACTATTTAGGGAATAGGGTACCATTTGGGATGCACACCGTGTTAGATCTCAATGTACAGTACTCTCTGTTCCAGACCAAGCTGAGCTGTGCTGACGGAGCTGTGGACCATCTAACTCTCTCTGTCTGGCAGAGAGAGGATCTCTAGATCTGGAGCAGAAGCTCAGTCAAAATCATGTCTTGTAATGTCCTGCATTAGACAGACAAAGGCTCTGTGTCCCAAATGGCACCCTATTCACTGTATAGTGTGCTACTTTTTACCAGGGCATTATAGGACCTGGTGAAACGTAGTGCACTTTCAAGGGAATAGGGTGCCATTTGGGACGCACTCGGTCTGAGCAGGCCTGGAAGTGAGATCATCAACACGGACAATGCAGCTGTGGATCAACCAGTATCGATATCACCCCAGGGCAGGGACTAACAGGAGAGGCTCTAACACAGGACAGAACTGTACACATTAGAGATATACTGAGTAAACATTATCCGTCAAGCCTGGACCCAGAGGGCAGGGTTATTGAACTCCATTCAGAGTATTTGGAGAAAGGAGAAATAGAAAGAACAGCCAACAGGCTGTGGTAAACGGTCCATGTTGAACCGGTCCATGTTGAACCGGTCCATGTTGTTGTTGCCTACTGCTCTGTGTGTCAGTGTTTTCTTCTGACGAGCCCTGCCTGGGGTGACTGACTCAGCGGTGATGAATGTCAGAGTGTGAGGGCAACATTAGTCTCGTAACACACCCTGTCTTTCTAGTCTTGACTGTCGTGTTTAGACAGAGCCTCCTGTTAGTGCAGACTTGGCCTGTCTGAGCACCATTTCATTTCTGCAACAGACCTGCAACACTTCGGGATGGGTAGCGTTCTCCTGGAGCCCCCACAAATTCACCCGTTTCACTCACTCACACACCCCACCACACTACTCCTTGACCCTCCACCCCGACCTCCCCACCTCCTTCCACTTGAATTAGCATCACATCTAACCCGTGTCGTTTGTCATGATGAACCACCGGACTACTTTGTCATCCGGGAGTGGAGAGTTGATTGAAATGCTGGCCTCATCCCTTGGTGTCAGAGAGGTCACGGTGTTATGGAGTAATGGTGATTATCAGGGGACAGAGGAGAGAGGAGAGAGAAAGAATGAGAGAAAGAATGAGAGAGAGTGAGAGAGAGAGAGCGAAAGGGAGAGAGAGAGTGAGAGAGAGGGGGGAGTCAGTCAGTGAGAGGTATGGAGAGAGAGTAAGAGAGAGAGAAGGTCACAAAGAGATAGAGCGGGGTAACCAACGTGTTACTGACCTGTCCAGATTAACCTCCCGGTCATGACGCTGGCCCTCCTCCACAACAGGGGGCGTTGAATGTAAATTCACACTTCATGTTGGGGTCAATGCTCTCTTTCATCTCAGAGCGTCCCTATGGACAATTAACCTGACAGGGTGTCACTCTGAGGAGCATCAGACTCTGTGAGAGATGGCATTTCCTGTCCACTCCTGACCAGTGACCCATAAGTCCTTATAGGAGCTCATCTAACTCTAATGACCGGGGCCGGATTTAGAAATCATAGGCACCGGGGCTTTGTTTTTTTTTATATAAAATTGGGAGTTGTTGAGAAAATAGTTTTTCTGTTGGTTCTACAGACAGACTAGTCTTCTCTTATCAGCAGTAGGCATTTGCTTTCCAAAATGTGCGTTTTTCCCCTCGATTGTATTTAGAAATCTGCAAACGGCAAATTGACAGCCACAACCAACCATTGAAATATAATCCATAGATGGCAGTTCCCATTCAAGTCATGAATGGCATTGTTTGCTAATGTCCCCATGAGTTTAACAGACAAATTGCCAGGGTAAGAGGTTACAGAACCTCTCTATAGATTATGTCTATGGCCACAACACAAAAGCTGTAGCCTGTATTTGGAGCTCATGCTGCCCAAACTGCGGCTTTCCTGACTGTAGGCATACCGTAGTTGCCAAAATAAAGTAAACACTTCAGTAAATGTTCTTGGCATGGTTTAGGTCCACTTGTAGAATCTATGCCAAGGTGCATTGAAGCTGTTCTAGCAGCTTCTGGTGGCACAGAATCATTTTAAGACACTTTAGGTTGTTTCCTTAATTTTGGCAGATACCTCTATGCGCTTGTGATAAAACTTAATCCAGAGTTATTATTTATTAACTATTGATCCTCTGCAGCTAAGTTATACCCTCTGGTGTATTTTGAACATTGAGAGCGGGCTCCTGTGGTTGGATAATATATATATTATATTATTACATTTTTGCCCGACTCACACAATTAACCAGTCACATGTATGTATTATTGTTCATTTTTTATTTATTTTATTAATCAGTTACCCAATGAAGGCAGGGCCCCCCAGTTACCCAATCTAGGCAGGGCCCCCCAGTTAGCCAATCTAGGCAGGGCCCCCCAGTTAGCCACTTGGCACCCCTACCTCCTCACCTCCCCATCTGATGATTAGCAGAACATCAGCAGGCTACAGCAGGCTGTCTATACTCATTGAGAGCAGGCACATGAGTCTTCCTGTGGTTGGCGGTTACAGTAAAAAAATATATAAAATATATACAACATATATAATATATTGTGTATATATTTCCTTCATATTTATTTATGTTGTTACTTTTTGTCGTTGCTGCCTCATAGGCCCCCCATGGGGACTGGGCTCAGTGGCTTTCAGCCCTGTAAAACCCCTGCATTAATCTGACCCTGCTAATGACTGAAGGGGAGGAGGGGAGGATGTCCTTGTAGTGATGGGCGACCAAAGGTCAGGTCTTCTTGAATGGAAAAGAAAACACTGTCTTACGTCCCACCCTTCCACCTTCTAACCTCCTGTAACAGACACACATTAATCGGTTTGACGTAGGCTACTAACTGTTCTATAATTAACAAATAAGGCACAAGGGGGTGTGGTATATGGCCAATATACCACGGCTAAGGGCTGTTCAAATGCACAGCGCAATGCAGAGTGCCTGGATACAGTCCTTAGCCGTGGTATATTGGCAATGTACCACAAACCCCTGAGGTGCCTTATTGATATTATAAACTGTTTACCAACGTAATTAGACCAGTAAAAATAAATGTTAAATGGTCTGATATACCACGGCTGTCAGCCAATCAGCATTCAGGGCTCAAACCACCCAGTGTATAATGGAGTCTAGAATCGACTGAGAAAGGAGTCCAGTGGAGTGAAGGAAAGTTTGACTGGATTATTATCAATGTGTTGAGCTCCCCCCTAGTTATGAGCATTTAGATGGAGTCAGATCCTTCATTTCTTCCGTGGTGGGTGTCCTTATCTCCTTTGCTCTCTGCTGGAGTCTTGTCTCTGGCATGTACACCTCCATTATTCATCTCCCCGACACAGCTGCGGGGGGCCCATGAGGGAGGGACGCTGGTTTCTGGTTCCCTCTGACAACACACACACACAGACACATATGGATAATGTTGCCATGACAGCGTGTACAACAGGCACTCTTTATATTTGCAGGAGAATGAATGTGAATTGTGAGTGTCCCCCCCCCCCTTCCGCTTTTACCTCAGTTCAAATGGGGTTGTTGATGGAGGATAGTGAATGAATTACACACTTAGGAAGATAAAAGCTTTTTGGTCCTGTTTCCCTGTTTTGCCCCCCTGTGTTGGCTGTGCTTTTACTCACAATATTTATGGTACTACCTCTTCAAGGCCTCCAAAATGTTTTTGGCCCAGTGTGTATTCATTTTTAGAGTAAAGAGCTGTGCTGTTGCTACAGTTACTGTGTGAGCACTCTGAATACAGTATTAGGCCTATAATGAGTGACTGGGGGGCGGTCTCTTCATGATCAACTATTGTACTTGTACCGTGTCTGGGAACAAAGAGGAGATGCTCTTGAGTATGTGTCTGCTACTGAGAGTCCCTCCTCTATGGACTAACTACAGCCTTTGGTTGTTGCTGGGAAGAACAACCATCCTCCCCAAGCTCCTTATAGGAACACATTTAATACTGTATGTGACATTAGGCAATATCCCATCAGCGACTTGAATGATTTTTGATACATTTGATACGCGTAATAGAACACACTTGATACAGTACTTCAATGTGTTCGGGAAAATAGGGTTTTCATGGAAGACTGTTGTATATATTTTTTTCATGGAAGATAAGATTTTACCCAAGGTGCAGATTTAGCCCACCAACGGTGTTCAAATTAAGTTAGAATACAGTACATGATAATTTCGTATGAGAAACGTTTGTAAATGATATTTCGGACGCCTACCATAATTGTTTTTATCATGTTAGCCTTAACACATGTGGCTGAAATTAGTCTTCACACGTGTGTAACTAAATCCCATCTCATTCAAATGTATTACATGTAAGGAAATACGTGAATGAGGGCTTCAATGTTCTCAAATGTTTTGGGGAAAGACCAGGTGTGTAAAATCAGCACAAATCTGCAGCAGCCTTGAGCCAACAGGATATTACATAGCAGCCCTCCAAACACAGGAAGCTGGCTGTGTGAGTATAATCTATTATAGCCTGTTTTCATCAGTCTATATGGGTTTGGGTTATATTTAGTTTGGACTAATTCAATCCACGGGTCTCTGGTTCTGCTCCACCTGTTGAGTGACTCACAGAGGTTCTGAACCTGAGAGGAGATGACGTCATTCACCTGCATTCACTCACCATGCTTTCCTAGAGACTGAACACAGTGGCAGGTTACGTTCTACAGTGTGTAGACATGATTATGTTACTGCACTCTACATTTAATATACTCCCGATGTTGTAATGAGTCATTTCCATAACATAATCACAATCACAATCTTGTGTCCGTCAAATGTTTAATTTGACATTTGATTAGCCCTGTGTGAGCTGATTGTATTTTGTGTCGTTCTGGTGTAATATGCACGTGTGCAAACAGATAAGACCGACTCCGAGTGAAAACTCCGGAGATGATAACAAGCAGGACTCAAGAGAATTACACTGTATAAAATAACACTGATAGCATCCCCACGTTATCATGCATCAGTTAAGACCAAAGCCAGAGTCTAATGCTGAGTTCTATTGTCTCTGCTGCTACAGAGATTCTCTGGGATTACTGAATCAATAGTCTGGTTCAGGGTTATAATTCCTGGCTTGATGAACCCATTATCCAAAGGGTGCCGTAATCAGATTTACAGTAGTTGTTGACCTTCGAAATGATGCTGAAAGTAATTAAGCCAACACATTGGTCTGATTTCACATGGGAGGGGGGGAGGTAGGAAGGGAGAAAGAGAGGAAGGGAGAGAGAAAGGAAGGGAGAGAGAGAGAGGAAGGGAGTGAGAGAGAGGAAAAGGAGAGAGAGAAAGCATGCTGGGCTGGACGACATACCATATGGTACGGTATATTGGAAATTGAAAAATTGAGAGTCTGTCAGCGTTAAATTGATTGGGCATGATGGGGAGTTTAATTGCGTTAGAGGACTAACCTTGTCATACAGTACACCATTGTTACTTTACATTAATTTAAGATGGTACATGTAGCACTAGGCATTATTTGTAGCTGATGTAATCTTATTCTATACATGTTGAAGTACATTCTGTAACTGCATGTCACACTTGAAGAGAACTTGAGTGGTGCATGAACGACCTGATTCCCTTTACAGCTATACTGCTCTGTCAATGTAATTGTTTTCACCAGTACACGGTTTGAAATGAACAGCCCATTTCCCCATTTATAGACATGGTCCAATAGAACCATACAAACCTTCCTGCTGTTGTTGAATACCTGCTTCTTTCTGTCTTATTGCTCATTCATAGAAGCTATGTTTATACCTGGTGCTAACATGTGTCCTTTGTCCTGATCTTGTCAACATTCTGATTATGCCCTGATTATGCATTTACACATGGTATTAAAATGTGTCTTTTATCCATCCACTGTGTCCGCATTGTGACCAGATTTAATGGTCCCTTCCTGTATTTGCATGTGTAGGCGGATATTATTGCGTCATGACTGCAAGGTGTCCCGATATCTATTTAAATTCTGTTATCTGGTTTTAATGTTCACTCTAAAATGCACTTCCAGCCAATCAGAAACTAATATTCAGCAATGCTGTGGAATAATTTAAAATCATATTTATTTATTTTAAGACACAATTTCATGCCATAAATCAATGGAGCCACCTGCCAATGATTTTAGATGGTGGGATAAGGATGTTTTAAAGGGTTTCACTGTCCAGATCCGTCTACACTAGATATCCAGACAAAATGTGTTCCTGACTACCTCCAGTTGAGGTCAAGAAGATCTGACCACATTTAGATTTTACTTTTACGTTTTAGTCATTTAGCAGACACTCTTATCCAGAGCAACTTACAGTAATGAATACATTTCATTTCATGCATTTTTTTGTACTGGCCCCCTGTGGGAATCGAACCCTCAACCCTGGCATTGCACACACCATGCTCTACCAACTGAGCCACACCTGTCCAAAGGTTTGGGCACTGTAATGATGTGGACAAAATCAGGACAAAGGATACATGTTAGAACCAGATATAAACAGGGCTAGTGTCTCATGTATGTATATATATATTTTTTACCTTGAGACACAGGAGCAGTCTGTGTTTTCTCAGTAATTACCCTATGTGTGATGGATGTGTGAGAAATGAGTGGGACTAGATTGTGAATCTACCTCTAATTGGTTTCCATGTTAAAATATTCCTCTGGGACTGGAGTCACTGTGCAGAGTGATGTCCAGTTTATGGACATGCCTTTTGTCATTTTTAAATAGAATTAACAGTTATTTAAAAATAAGTAAACCTTAATTATAGAGGAATTGGCTCTGAAAATAGGGGTATTGTTTTTACATCTAAAGATTAAACAAATCATTTTTCTTAATTGACTATGAATACATATACGTAAAGTTCAACATTTGTAATAAAGAAAGCTGAGTAGCTAAGGTAATGTTGAACAGACGTGTTTAGTCTGACCTGCCTAAATGTTTTGGGACCAGCATTACTTACACACGCAGTCAGACCAGTGGTTTCCAACTCCAGTCCTCGTGTGGAATCAGGTTTTTTTTGTCTGCGGCTACAACAAAAAGGTGTGTGGTTCAGGTACTCGAGGACTGGAGTTGGGAACCACTGCTTTAGACACCCACACACAGACAGGACCCAAGCCCACCTCCTCCTCCTTGCTGTTGAACCATGACAATTAATGACATTTGGCTTGTGGACTAGCCAGCTACTCAGCCACCCCAAGCTGACCTCCATGGTACCAATGACCAATGGCTGGTCTTTACTTTCTACTTCCTGTGCCGACCCATACTTCCTGTTCTGACCCAATGGGGGCAAAGGTCATATCTCTGGAGGTCTGGAGGGGTGTGCTGTCCCTCACTACCTAAGCCAAATATCATTTCCTGTTGGATTGGATCCCCGCCTCCCTGTCTTCCCCCCTGTCCTCCTCTCCACCTCTACCATCAGCGGTCTGATAGTCTATGGTGTAACTGTGTGAGATCCTCTCTTTCTGCTCCCAGCCCTGGGCCTTTGTCCTCTCTGTGTGGAGTCTGTCTCTTTCAGATACTCCGTTGGTAAATTAAGATGGGAAATTGAAACCACAAATGTATGATAAGTCTCTAAGGATGAAAGAAATATGGACACCAGCACACTGTTGAATGCTCCCACAGTTTTATTGAGTGCAATGTTTCAAGCCAAAGGTCTTCATCAGGCCACGAAGGATGCGCTGGGGAAGACCAGTCTCAACAGCCTCCACCTCTGTCCAGTGTCCACATCTCCAGGCTCTGTGTGTGTTGCTTGGCTCTGTCCCTCTTCTCTCCTCTCCAGTCTCCTCTCTCTATATGCTGGGTTTTCAGGCTGCACTGTGCTCAGACCAGGCTCTGTCTTCTATCTCTGGACCCATCTGGTCCCCTACTTTTTGTTTTCTTTCTCTCGCTTTCTCGGAGGAGCTCCGGTTCCTTGCGGTCCTCCATAGAAATGGAAATTATTCCAGGAAAGTAGAAACCACAGGAAGCCCACAGGCCTCAACACGCCTGTGTCTGTTAATGTGCCTGTACATAACCATCCCTACACACCACAAAGACATCAGTGTGTATGTTGTCACAGTGCTCATTTCGCAGGCTCCCACCCACCCTCGTGCACCAACTGCGTGTGAGTCTTAGCGTGAGACCGTGAGCTATCCCTCTCTCAGTGTGTTGTTATTCAACAAATCCCCTCGGCCAGACGGAGTAAGAGTGAAAAATGGCATCACCTCTCTGTAATGGCCCCAGCAACAGTCTATAGAAGGGCTTTATCTCTGTCTCATCTGTTTCTACTTGTTTCTATAAAAACACACCCCTACTGTGAGTCTTTCCCCACAGACTGTAATTTATTTAGATTTATTTGCAGGACAAACAGCCAGCCAGCGCCCAGACCCTCACAGCCACTAAAAGGCAGATAGCTGGGATGGGGGGAGGGAGGGGTGTGGTGGGGAGTGGGGGAGATACTTCTATAGCGATTAGACCCCTGTTGGGGCACAGCTGGGGTGGAGAGGTGTGTGGGAGGGGTGCGGGTGCTGCATGTGACGATTGTTCAGCGGCAATCGGATTATGCAGAATTGCAGGGGTGATATCGTCTCTGACATCGCTCCACATATGAAGCCTCAGCATCCCCATGCATCTTGTCATGCCCTGGCCATAGAGAGGGTTTAATTCTCTATTTTGGTTAGGCCAGGGTGTGACTAGGGTGGGCATTCTATGTTCCTTTTTCTATGTTCTTTATTTTCTGTTTTGGCCGGGTTTGGTTCTCAATCAGGGACAGCTGTCTAAAGTTGTCTCTGATTGGGAACCATACTTAGGTAGCCCTTTTCCCTCCTTGTGTTGTGGGAGGTTGACTTTGTTTAGGGCACATAGCCTTTAGCTTCACGGTTTGTTGGGTAGTGTTATTGTTTTGTTCGCCGTCTTTCTAAATAAAGAATATGTACGCTCACCACGCTGCACCTTGGTCCTCACCTTTCAACCAACGTGACACATCTCTATGTATCCACCAGTATAATTACACTTCCCATGTGGCTATCTGTTTTTTAATAAGCAATTACAGCTGGGCTAGTACAGTGCAAATTGTCCGTTTGTCTGGTGTGATTAAAAGAGCCAGTCTCTATGTTGCGGCTGTGTAGTATCCTGCAATGCTACAATACTGTTTGGTCCCCATTATCTGTGACCTTTAAGGAAATTGAAAAAAATGTGCCCGATGTTCAGGGACCGGGAGTGTAGGGATGCCTTTTGTTTGTTATTCAACTACAATAAAACAAAGATAACACATAAAAGAAGAGCAAATCGTTTGTGACATTAAACAGATTAATCTACATGAGTGATTTCTGCGGTGGAATAATGCAGTGTTTAATGAGCACTTCTACATCATTATAATGGCTATTGATGAGAAATATAACCTTCATTTAGCTGTTGGAAAATGTAACAGACTGACCCCATCGCTCAATCCCAGGCCAAACACCTGAATTGATCCTGAGGTAGAATGAATTGCGTGTGATTGTTATGGTCAGTGTCTTTGTATGGATCAGTTGGGACTTGACCTTTTCCCTAAGGAGATAGGGGCAACTTACAAAGACAATCAATCCCCATTAACTCTGTTCTACTGAGATGCCTTCACCACTTGATTCCACATCCCTGGAAAAAGTAATGCAGTAGCCAAAATCTACATCAACCAACAGCTGTGATAGCATCAAATGCAATTTACATGATCTACAGTTAAAACACTGTTCATGATAGCCTGGATTCAGATCTGTTTGTGCTGTATTGACAACTGTTTGATATGACAGTGACCGCAGGGGATGGCAAGACTAGGGGTTACATTTACATGTCAATAGTTGTGCATACATATTTAATTTGTGAATGTTTTAATTTATTTCACCTTTATTTAACCAGGTAGGCTAGTTGAGAACAAGTTCTCATTTACAACTGCGACCTGGCCAAGATAAAGCAAAGCAGTGCGACACAAACAACAACACAGAGGTACACATGGAATAAACAAACATACAGTCAAAAACACAATAGAAAAAGTCTATATACAGTGTGTGCAAATGAGGTAAGATGAGGGAAATAATTACAATTTAGCAGTTAAACACTGGAGTGATAGATGTGCAGAAGATGAATGTGTGGGTAGAGATACTGGGGTGCAAAGGAGCAAAAAATAAATAACAATATGGGGATGAGGTAGTTGGATGGGCTATTTACAGATGGACTATGTACAGTATAGGTGCAATGATCTGTGAGCTGCTCTGACAGCTGGTGCTTAAAGTTAGTGAGGGAGATATGAGTCTCCAGCTTCAGTGATTTTTGCAATTCGTTCCAGTCATTGGCAGCAGAGAACTGGAAGGAAAGGCAGCAAATTAGGAATTGGTTTTGGGGGTGACCAGTGAAATATACCTGCTGGAGCGCGTGATACAGGTGGGTGCTGCTATGGTGACCAATGAGCTGAGATAAGGAGGGGCTTTACCTAGCAAAGACTTATAGATGACCTGGAGCCAGTGGGTTTCGCGACGAATATGATACGAGGGTCAGCCAATGTGATAGACTGCATCCAATTTGCAGAGTAGAGTGTTGGAGGCTATTTTGTAAATGACATCGCTGAAGTCAAGGATCGGTAGGATAGCCAGTTTTACGAGGGTATGTTTGGCAGCATGAGTGAAGGATGCTTTGTTGCGAAATAGGAAGCCAATTCTAGATTTAATTTTGGATTGGAGATATTTAATGTGAGTCTGGAAGGAGAGTTTATAGTCTAACCAGACACCTAGGTATTTGTAGTTGTCCACATATTCTAAGTCACAACCGTCCAGAGTAGTGATGCTGGACGGGGCAGGCAGGTGTGGGCAGCGATTGGTTGAAGAGCATGCATTTAGTTTTACTTGCATTTAAGAGCAGTTGGAGGCCACGGAAGGGGAGTTGTATGGTATTGAAGCTCGACTGGAGGTTAGTTAACACAGTGTCCATAGAGGGGCCAGAAGTATACAGAATGGTGTCGTCTGCGTAGAGGTGGATCAGAGAATCACCAGCAGCAAGAGTGACATCATTGATGTATACAGAGAAAAGAGAATTGAACCCTGTGGCACCCCCATAGAGACTGCCAGAGGTTCAGACAACAGTTCTTCCGATTTGACACACTGAACTCTGTCTGAGGCAATCATTTGAGAAAGCAAGGCTGTTGAGTCTGCCGATAAAAATGTGGTGATTGACAGAGTCGAAAGCCATGGCCAGGTCGATGAATACAGCTGCACAGTATTGTCTCTTATCGTTGGTGGTTATGATATCGTTTAGGACCTTGAGCGTGGCTGGTGCACCCATGACCAGCTCTGAAACCAGATTGCATAGCGGAGAAGGTACGGTGGGATTCGAAATGGTCGGTGATCTGTTTGTTAACTTGGCTTTCGAAGACCTTAGAAAGGCAGGGTAGGATAGATATAGGTCTGTAGCAGTTTGGGTCTAGAGTGTCTCCCCCTTTGAAGAGGGGGATGACCGCGGCAGCTTTCCAATCTTTGGGGATCTCAGACGATACGAAAGAGAGGTTGAACAGGCTAGTAATAGGAGTTGCAACAATTTCGGTGGATCATTTTAGAAAGAGAGGGTCCAAATTGTCTAGCCTGGCTGATTTGTAGGGGTCCAGATTTTGCAGTTCTTTCAGTACATCAGCTATCTGGATTTGGGTGAAGGAGAAATGGGGGAGGCTTGGGCAAGTTCCTGTGGGGGGTGCAGGGCTGTTGACCGGGGTAGGGGTAGCCAGATGGAAAGCATGGCCAGCCGTAGAAAAATGCTTATTGAAATTCTCAATTATCATGGAGGAGGTGCTCTTATTCTCCATGGACTTTACAGTGTCCCAGAACTTTTTGGAGTTTGTGCTACAGAATGCAAATGTGTTACTTTTAGTTTTTCTCCTCTGTACTGGTCCCCCCGTGGGAATCGAACCGACAACCCTGGCGTTGCAAGTGTCATGCTCTACCAACTGACGGGTTGCATGTCATTCAGTGGTGGAGCATCTGGTTGTGTTTTCAGTGTAGACATGTTTAACCATGTGCTCTACCCACAATGTCAACAGTAGAAACCACTGAATGGTGTGAGAGCCACCAAACATCACTTAATTAAACAATAACATCAGTCACGTCTGGTCAACACTGTCTAGTTGTCTTCATTGTGGTGAGCTGCAATACACTTTTGTGGTGAAGAAAAACAAAAGAAAAGTATCATGAATTCAACGTTGCCCAGATACAGTGTTTACCTAAACACGTCATATTAAGTGTGATGTTTGACACAGTGTTGGGTACTACTGTTCAACTATTCTACGGTACCTCATTCACGTTACATATCTGGCATTACTCATCTCATATGTTCATACTGTATTCTATACTATTCTACTGTATCTTAGTCCGTTCCGCTCTGACATCGCTCATCCATATGTATGTAGTCTTAATTCATTCCTACTTAGATTTGTGTGTATTGGGTATATGTTGTGTAATTTGTTATATACTGCTCAAAAAAATAAAGGGAACACTTAAACAACACAATGTAACTCCAAGTCAATCACACTTCTGTGAAATCAAACTGTCCACTTAGGAAGCAACACTGATTGACAATAAATTTCACATGCTGTTGTGCAAATGGAATAGACAACAGGTGGAAATTATAGGCAATAAGCAAGACACCCCCAATAAAGGAGTGGTTGTGCAGGTGGAGACCACAGACCACTTCTCAGTTCCTATGCTTCCTGGCTGATGTTTTGGTCACTTTTGAATGCTGGCAGTGCTTTCACTCTAGTGGTAGCATGAGACGGAGTCTACAACCCACACAAGTGGCTCAGGTAGTGCAGCTCATCCAGGATGGCACATCAATGCGAGCTGTGGCAAGAAGGTTTGCTGTGTCTGTCAGTGTAGTGTCCAGAGCATGGAGGCGCTACCAGGAGACAGGCCAGTACATCAGGAGACGTGGAGGAGACCGTAGGAGGGCAACAACCCAGCAGCAGGACCGCTACCTCCGCCTTTGTGCAAGGAGGAGCAGGAGGAGCACTGCCAGAGCCCTGCAAAATGACCTCCAGCAGGCCACAAATGTGCATGTGTCTGCTCAAACGGTCAGAAACAGACTCCATGAGGGTGGTATGAGGGCCCGACGTCCACAGGTGGGGGTTGTGCTTACAGCCCAACACCGTGCAGGACGTTTGGCATTTGCCAGAGAACACCAAGATTGGCAAATTCGCCACTGGCGCCCTGTGCTCTTCACAGATGAAAGCAGGTTCACACTGAGCACGTGACAGACGTGACAGAGTCTGGAGATGCCGTGGAGAACATTCTGCTGCCTGCAACATCCTCCAGCATGACCGGTTTGGCGGTGGGTCAGTCATGGTGTGGGATGGCATTTCTTTGGGGGGCCGCACAGCCCTCCATGTGCTCGCCAGAGGTAGCCTGACTGCCATTAGGTACCGAGATGAGATCCTCAGACCCCTTGTGAGACCATATGCTGGTGCGGTTGGCCCTGGGTTCCTCCTAATGCAAGACAATGCTAGACCTCATGTGGCTGGAGTGTGTCAGCAGTTCCTGCAAGAGGAAGGCATTGATGCTATGGACTGGCCCGCCCGTTCCCCAGACCTGAATCCAATTGAGCACATATGGGACATCATGTCTCGCTCCATCCACCAACGCCACGTTGCACCACAGACTGTCCAGGAGTTGGCGGATGCTTTAGTCCAGGTCTGGGAGGAGATCCCTCAGGAGACCATCCGCCACCTCATCAGGAGCATGCCCAGGCGTTGTAGGGAGGTCATACAGGCACGTGAAGGCCACACACACTACTGAGCCTCATTTTGACTTGTTTTAAGGACATTACATCAAAGTTGGATCAGCCTGTAGTGTGGTTTTCCACTTTAATTTTGAGTGTGACTCCAAATCTAGACCTCCATGGGTTGATAAATTGGATTTCTATTGATTATTTGTGTGATTTTGTTGTCAGCACATTCAACTATGTAAAGAAAAAAGTATTTAATACGATTATTTCTTTCATTCAGATCTAGGATGTGTTATTTAAGTGTTCCCTTTATTTTTTTGAGCAGTGTATATTACTTGTTAGATATTACTGCACTGTCGGAGCTAGAAGCACAAGCATTTCACTACACCCACAATAACATCTGCTAATCACGTGTATGTGACTAATATAATTTGATTTGATTTGAACAGGGTCCTTCAAGGTCGTTTTTCCATTCAATCACCTCTATACTGTATCAACTATTGACAGTCTATATTGTTTATCCTCTAAAGAAAATCTGTTTCACTGGTTGTCAAGGGCTTGTCTTCCACTTCGACATACCACTGCTCTGTTAGTGTCCTGGCACCATTTTGTCCTCTCCTCCATTATGGGCCAGTGAACAAATCCGCTCTCTGAGGAAATATGTCTTTCCATTTCTATTTACTTCAGGATTCCTCTATGTCTCCTTCTGTTTCTGAGACCTATCTAACGTCTCCCATCCCTGGTGAGCTCAGACAGAGTGGAAGAATATGCAAACCTGTCCCTAGGCATTGAATTCCATTACCAAGAAGCCCCTTGTTTATGTAATCAACGGCACTAGATTCAATGGGCACATAGCCTAGCCCATAGCTACAAGGGCTCTCTCACTCTGACAACGACCACAAGCAGAAACCCTGTGACAGCCATGTTGTCACTAATGGAGTGTGTTCACTGTTGTTCATGGCAACAGTGGCCTTAGGTTATGTGGCGATGTTCTTACTGCAGCTCTTTGACTTGCGGTTTGGAATCCATTTTGTGGAAAATGCATTTAGGCGACTGCAGGTATGAGATGCTCTTTTCAACATTCTTTTCAGCTTCGCCAGGCCTTGCGCCTAAGGACAAACGGTCCATTCTGACTACATTTGACTAGTCTAGTGAATTTCTCTGTTTCAGCATGGTTGGTTGTGTGCTGGGGATATGTCCCGCCCCCCAATGTGTGTTGTCATTCATTGCAGACGTAGGCCTAGATTCAATGCGATCAAGTGTTAACCGGCGATAGCCGACACCTTCATAGCTGATGTTTTGGCGGTTTTTAGCTGTCAAACCGGTGAGCAGCTGCTCTTCTGATCGTTGTCACAAAGCCACACCCCTCCCACTCATGTTAGAAGTTCAGAACTAGAAAGTGTAGGCTATATAGAAGTAATGACACTCTAATTGACAATCACTAAACAAAATAATGATTTCTATCAGCTGAATCGAGCTGTAGATTACATCTCACATTCCAGTGTACAAACTTGTAAACAAGGCTGCATGGGATTTCTCTTAATGCCACTCAGTGCAGCCAAAGACAATGTCCACTGGTGGATGTGACAGCTCAAACACAGTTCCACCTCCTACACCACCAAAACAACCGCTTTGCGGATGTCGGCTAAAGTTGATCTGATCGAATAGAGCCCTTCGCTTGATCCCAGAACAAATTGAATTACTTAATATTTGAAATTGCTCCGTTTTTAAAGCAACAAACGATACATCATCTTGACATTTTGTCAAATGTATTTATTTACACAATTAAGATAAAAGCGTTTACTCTGTGAAATCAGAGGAAGTGATGAAAAGCCATAATTTAGCAGACAGCTCATTAAATTGACAGCGAGAGCTCATATTTCAAACAGTACAGTAACGAGCACTTGATCATTTTAACAATGATGGGAATGTGTATGAATAGTAATGATTGGAATGTCTCAGTGTTATTCTAAAATACATGAGTGAAATGCATAGAGAAGGGGCCTCACATTTGCTGTCTGAAAATGGTCTTATTGAAACATCATCCAGTTGCTATGGAAGTATCCCGAGCTTGTTCATTTATGTTCCAGTCCTCCCCACATGAAGAAGTACTATAGTTTCCATAGAATACTACACTACCTATTCTAGAATTCTGTAGTAAACTGTAGTATACTGTAGAATACTATACTACACGATGTAACATACCTTCATCATGTGTAGTTCTAACCAGAGGTGGGATCAAGTCATTGTTTTACAAGTCACAAGTAAGTCTCAAGTCTTAGCACTCAAGTTCCAAGTCAAGTCCCAATTCAAGACAGGCAAGTCCGAGTCAAGTCTCAAGTCAAGACCATCAAGTATCAAGTCAAGTCTCAAGTACTAAACTTTGAGTTTCGAGTCCTAAACAAGTCATAATGTGCTCTTCACCAAATGTAATACCATTTCATATTTTTAACAAGAGTAATAGTATATTACATTTACGCAAATCATGAATGCTTTTAAAAATATCTATATATTTATTACTTTCCAAATAAACGTTATATTTCCATGGAAATACACGGGTAGCCATGAGAAAGACCCCCCCCCCCAGGATTTAGGCTACCAACTGTCTAGCCAGTTGTAGCTCAATCTTGGGTGCAATGATCATGTTCCCGCACTGACTGACTGTGTGGAGGCTCATTGATTTAACGTTACATTAGCCTACATGATATACCAGTAAAGTAATAAAATATATAGCTGTTGGCTATTTTAGCCATGACTTACCGGTCTTTGTGCAGCTTCAAATGTCGAAGAAAGTTGGAAATTGTTGCGCCTCCGTCTGTAATTTTCTTACTGCATGTTTTGCAAGTTGCAATACATTTTTTGTTGATACAGCGTCGTCTTTATACCCGAAAATAATAATTTGGGGAATTATCTTTCCAAGGGCTCTATCTGAATTCCCCCTCCGACGTTCCTCTGCACTGCCACTCACAACTTTTTCTCAGCTGGCACAATTTGATTGGCTGCTGTCTGATTCAAACTGTAATCCGTTAAATGAAGAGTTGATGTGCTGCACACTTTTTTTAATAGCATCATTTTTTATATTTGGGCTTGGGGAGGGTATCAAGTCAGGTCGAGTCATAAGGCTCAAGTCCAAGTCAAGTCACGAGTCATTGGTGTTAAAGTCAAAGTCGAGTTGCAAGTCATCATATTTGTGACTCGAATCTGACTCGAGTCCAAGTCATGTGACTCGAGTCCACACCTCTGGTTCTTACTATAGAATGTTATAGTATACTGTAGTGGATTTGTGGTATATGGCCAATGTATAGCGGCTAACGGCTGTATCCAGGCACTCCGCATTGCGTCGTGCTTAACAACAGCCCTTAGCCTTGGTATATTGGCCATACCACACCCCTTAGTGCTTTATTGCTTAAGTATATTACAGACCGCAAAACACTACAGTAATTACTTTAGTATATTCTTCCTCAAGGACAAAGCCCCCACTACTAGGTCAAAAATAATAAAACAAAAACACTATAATAAATACTACAGTAATGTCTGCAAAAAATACTACAGTAAATAGTACAGTATACAAAAACACTACAGTAAATATTACAATCCACAGAAACACTACAGTAATGACAATAGTATACACTACAGTTTTTTTCTCATACAGTATTTATAGTATAGTAAACTGTAAATACTACATTATAAACTGGGTGGTTCAAACCCTGAATGCTGATTGGCTGACAGCCGTGGTATATCAGACCGTGTAACATTTATTTTTACTGGTCTAATTACGTTGGTAAACAGTTTATAATAGCAATAAGGCACCTCGGGGGTTTGTGATATATGGCCAATACACCATGGCTAAGGGCTGTATCCAGGCACTCCGCATAAGAACAGCCTGTAGCCGTGGTAAATTGGCCATATATCACACCTGCTCAGGCCGTATTGCTTAAGAATACAGTATTCACTATAGTGTTTTTGCGGACTTTAGTCCACAAAAACACCAGTGAATACTACAGTAAAGTCAGTAAAATACTATAATATTTAACCATAGTATACTATAGTATTTTTTCATGTGGGTCCTTTTTTCTGTCCATTCTCTCTGTCTGGTCTCACCACTGTCTGGTTATGCCAAGGATAAGGAGGATGAGGAGGAGAAGAGGAAATGGAGGAGAAGGAGGAGGAGTTGGGTGTCTCTTCTTGAAACAGGACACACCTCAGGACCCATAGATTGAACCAAACTCTCATTTGTCAGAGCAGAACAGCAGAATGTCAGAGGAAAAGAGAGATTGAGTGGTTTGACAGAATGTCGAAGGTTCATTTATTTGCTTAGCAGATGCCTCAGCTTTTACAGTCAGCAGAAATCCATCTTTATCAAGTCTCCTGATATGTCTTGTAGACCTTTATTTGTTAATATACACTGAGTGTATAAAATGTTATGCTCTTTCCATGACATAGACAGACCAGGTGATGTCACTTGTTAAATCCACTTCAATCAATGTAGATGAAGCGGAGGAGACAGGTTAAAGAGCGGGGGTGGCTCTCAATGTTAGGAAGATGTTCCAAATATTTTGTACACTCAGAATATATTTTCTTCCAGATTGTGAAGGGGTATGAAAACGCTACTTTTTACCCATTAGAAGATCCTGTGCTTTCATCTGAAGATTAGTCAGCTGCTGCAGGGGGAAAGGACTCATGGATTAAACTCACTTGATCCTGTAATAAAAGGAAGTTATTTCTAGAGCAGCACTGAACCCCATGGCAACACATTATGTTCAGCACGTGCGGCGTGCTCTATAATTATACCATTGCATTGTCTGGCAGGGACCTATAGGCTGGCTATGACTGACTGTTGTGTCCCTCGTGTGCACATTTTCATTGATCATGTAGCATGCTGCTATGCATGGATTGTCACACTCCAGGGCAGTTCCTCTTATTTGTTTGCTGAGCATTTCAAGTCCTTTTGCAGCTAAAAAAAACTGCTTTGTCAACAGTTAACTTTGTTTATCTCTGCTTACACAAATATTGCAATGGCTCAACAAATAAGTTGTTATTCAACTAAAGATATGGCAGAAATGCTGGTTTACTAGAGAGACATTTTATTTTGTTTACATAGCTTACACTTGAGAAAGATGAGTATCAACTGTGAGTTTGAAAAAGCTACATCTCAAAGGAAGCATCTACTGCTATAGCAGTAATAGAAACACATCAACAAACTGTATGCCCTTGTTAGTTCTGTTGGTGAGAGCTGGTAAGGAATGTTGCTGAAAAACTTGACACGGAATTAAGGAGAATTTCGGGAGATTCTCAAGAGTTGTCGACTCTCGAAAGACATTGCTGTAATGTAACGTCACACTGCTCCCGTTACTGTGGTCAATGAGAATAGCCTGTTAGCCTGAGGTTGGAAATAACAAAGCCTCTGTGCTCAGCTACTCAGCTAAAGGCTTGGAGATAAGCTTGAGCAAACATTTTCAGACACAGAGTGTGTGTGTGTGCACATACAGTACCAGTCAAAAGTTTGGACACATCTACTCATTCAAGGGTTTTTATTTATTTATACTATTCTCTACATTGTACAATAATAGTGAAGACATCAAAACTATGAAATAACACATATGGAATCATGTAGTAATCCAAAAAAGTTTTAAACAAATCAAAATGTATTTTATATTTGAGATTCTTCAAAGTAGCCAACCTTTGCCTAGCTGACAGCTTTGTTGTGGATTTATATTTCTAGATTTCTGCACTGTTGGAGCTAGAAACATAAGCATTTCTTCTGCCAGATATGTGTGTGCGACCAATTCCTTTGATTTGATTTGAATACCATTATACCCTCACAGTAATGTATAGAGAATGACTAAATTGAGAGAAGCATCTCATTTCTTACAGGCCCGTGTGGGGGTCCTATATCAGATTCCTCAATGACCCCAATTTTTCAAACACTGAATTGTGTCACACTGTGACATTAATTGCATTTTGGAGTAAATCAAGGCCACAGTTGACTAGAGTTCATAAAACGCCCATGAAAGATGTACGGTGTAGCTGTTATCTAGCATGGTGCAGGCACATGTTGACACATGACACCTTGAGGATTCATGTCATAGAGCTGGGTAAACTGAGGGAGTTTGGATTTGGAAGAGGGTTATTTCAGTGAAATGCTTGATATTACAGATTGACAGCAGTGCTGAGCTCCTGTGCTGGGCCTGGTATCCATCTAAACCACAGGCGGTTGGTGGCACCTTAATTGGGAAGGGCTCGTGATAATGGCTGGTGCGGTATTAGTGGAATGGTATCAAATACAGTGAGGGAAAAAAGTATTTGATCCCCTGCTGATTCTGTACATTTGCCCACTGACAAAGAAATGATCAGTCTATAGTTTTAATGGTAGGTTTATTTGAACAGTGAGAGACAGAATAACAACAACAAAAAATCCAGAAAAACGCATGTCAAAAATGTTATAAATTGATTTGCATTTTAATGAGGGAAATAAGTATTTGACCCCTCTGCAAAACATGACTTAGTACTTGGTGGCAAAACCCTTGTTGGCAATCACAGAGGTCAGACGTTTCTTGTAGTTGGCCACCAGGTTTGCACACATCTCAGGAGGGACTTTGTCCCACTCCTCTTTGCAGATCTTCTCCAAGTCATTAAGGTTTCGAGGCTGACGTTTGGCAACTCAAACCTTCAGCTCCCTCCACAGATTTTCTATGGGATTAAGGTCTGGAGACTGGCTAGGCCACTCCAGGACCTTAATGTTCTTCTTCTTGAGCCACTCCTTTGTTGGCTTGGCCGTGTGTTTTGGGTCATTGTCATGCTGGAATTCCCATCCACGACCCATTTTCAATGCCCTGGCTGAGGGAAGGAGGTTCTCACCCAAGATTTGACAGTACATGGCCCCGTCCATCGTCCCTTTGATGCGGTGAAGTTGTCCTGTCCCCTTAGCAGAAAAACACCCCCAAAGCATAATGTTTCCACCTCCATGTTTGACGGTGGGGATGGTGTTCTTGGGGTCATAGGCAGCATTCCTCCTCTTCCAAACACGGAGAGTTGAGTTGATGCCAAAGAGCTCCATTTTGGTCTCATCTGACCACAACACTTTCACCCAGTTGTCCTCTGAATCATTCAGATGTTCATTGGCAAACTTCAGACAGGCATGTATATGTGCTTTCTTGAGCAGGGGGACCTTGCGGGCGCTGCAGGATTTCAGTCCTTCACGGCGTAGTGTGTTACCAATTGTTTTCTTGGTGACTATGGTCCCAGCTGCCTTGAGATCATTGACAAGATCCTCCCGTGTAGTTCTGGGCTGATTCCTCACGGTTCTCATGATCATTGCAACTCCACGAGGTGAGATCTTGCATGGAGCCCCAGGCCGAGGGAGATTGACAGTTCTTTTGTGTTTCTTCCATTTGCGAATAATCGCACCAACTGTTGTCACCTTCTCACCAAGCTGCTTGGCGATGGTCTTGTAGCCCATTCCAGCCTTGTGTAGGTCTACAATCTTGTCCCTGATATCCTTGGAGAGCTCTTTGTTCTTGGCCATGGTGGAGAGTTTGGAATCTGATTGATTGATTGCTTCTGTGGACAGGTGTCTTTTATACAGGTAACAAACTGAGATTAGGAGCACTCCCTTTAAGAATGTGCTCCTAATCTCAGCTCCTTACCTGAAAAAAGACACCTGGGAGACAGAAATCTTTCTGATTGAGAGGGGGTCAAATACTTATTTCCCTCATTAAAATGCAAATCAATTTATAACATTTTTTTTACATGCGTTTTTCAGGATTTTTTTGTTGTTATTCTCTCTCTCACTTTTCAAATGAACCTACCATTAAAATTGTAGACTGATCCTTTCTTTGTCAGTGGGCAAACGTACAAAATCAGCAGGGGATCAAATACTTTTTTCCCTCACTGTACATCAAACACATGGTTTGATGACATTCAATTCGCTCCGTTCCAGCCATTATTATGAGCCGTCCTCCCCTCAGCAGCCTCTCTACTGATCTAAACCCAACTGCCACAATTTCACTTTGTTTCAAAGAGAAAGTAGTGGAGCAAGTTTTGAATGATAACGAGCCCAGACTTTTGTGAGAGCTTTAGGTTTTATTTTATTAGAATTTTATTTTATTTAACCTTTTTCCTTTACAGGATTGGTGGGTCCCCCGCGGGACAGTTAAGCTAACGTAGGCTATTGCGATTAGCATGAGGTAAGTAACAAGGTAAGCATGAGGTAAGTAACAAGAACATTTCCCAGGACATAGACATATCTGTTTCTATGTTGGTAGAAATCTTAAATTCTTGTTAATCTAACTGCACTGTCCAATTTATAGTAGCTATTACAGTGAAATAATACCATGCTATTGTTTGAGGAGAGTGCACAGTTATGAACTTGAAAATGTATTAATAAACCAATTAGGCACATTTGGGCAGTCTTGATACAACATGTTGAACAGAAATGCAATGGTTCATTGGATCAGTCTAAAACTTTGCACATACACTGCTGCCATCTAGTGGCCAAAATATAAATTGTGCCCGGGCTGGAATAATATATTATGGCCTTTCTCTTGCATTTCAAAGATGATTGGGAAAAAAAACACAAACACATGTTTTTTCATTGTATTATCTTTTACCAGATCTAATGTGTTATATTCTCCTGCATTCATTTCACATTTCCACAAACTTCAAAGGGTTTCCTTTCAAATGGTATCAACAATATGGCTATCCTTGCTTCAGGTCCTGAGCTACAGGCAGTTAGATTTGGGTATGTCATTTTAGGCGAAAATTGAAAAAAAAGGGGCGGATCACATTATTTAACTAGGCAAGTCAGTTAAGAACAAATTCTAATTTACAATAACGGCCTACGTATAGGCAAAAGTCCTCCTGCGGGGACGGGGGCTGGGATAAAAAAATAAATAAAAAATATAGGACAAAACACACATCACGACAAGGTCAAGTGTCAGTTTCTGAAAGGATCAGTAAATTTGTGGAGAGAAGACTGTTGATAGGTAGACACGGGGTCATTCAGTCACCACTTGGTGAGAAAATAAAGACGTGACCCAACATGACTGTAAAATCTTCTACAAATATTTGAGTTCTTCCTAGGTCTGTTTCCTGTGTCTGCATGAAGCAGAACATTTAGGTCAGAGAGAAGGGAAGGTGACGGTGGGGCGTAACTCAGAGTTTGTTCCCATGCAGTGTTTTGGAAGCAGAGCAGATCCCATGAGCCAATTCCCAGGTTAGCGCAACTAGCTGTACTGTAGTGGTTTGACAACCATCAGAAAGTACGGAACAAATTGAAGTTCTTGGACTTGTACTTTGCTTGGAAGACTATATACATTCTTGCTTTTAGAACAAGTTATGCAATGTATTTGTGAATTGTAGGAATGATGTTGGTCTACAGCAGTGGAGGCTGGTGGGAGGAGTTATATGAGATGGGCTCATTGTAAAGGATGGAATGGAATCAATGTAACGGAGTCAAGCATGTGGTTTCCATATCTTTGATGTGTTTGATACCGTTCCATTTACTCTACTCCTTCCATTACAATGAGCCCATACTCCCATAGTTTAGGGCTATTTGAAATGATGGACAACAATTCCCAGAGAGGGGAGGGTTACTCTTGCGGTGACAGTTTTAAATGAGGTGGAATTCCGTCCTGTTGCCAAACCATGAGGAAGTGATTAGTCTGGAAGTTAGCAGACATTGATTTCTCCGAAACATGCCATTTTCAGCATTTCAATATCTGAAAGTTCCCCGCAAGCACATTTTTCATAGACCGCTGCGAACATGCATACTAGTTGTAATGACAGCTCACACTGTGAGAAGTGCCATTAGAACGGCAAAAGTGTCTCATGCTCAGGATTTGATGGGTAGTTAAACCTGTTGCAAGTCCCCCTCACATCACCTTGTGTGGCCAAAAGAGCCATGAACTAAAATAACATCCTCAACACAATCAGTACATTCAATTCAGAGTGATCCAAAATTAGATACGGGGTAATACAGGAAATACTCAACCACATAAACAATATTTTCATCAGCTTTTGAGAGTTATTTTTGTGATCATTTTAGGTTTCATATTAGATGCATTCCCTAATTGACTAAATATCCATCCACACCAGTGACTAAACTGCAGACAGTCACTGTCACAAGTGTAGAGAGGACTGGGCAGGAAGCAGTCGCCGGTTTAGATCTACTGAATTTATTATATTCACCACATACAAAAGCGGGACGAAACCCAAAGTGCAAAATAATAAAGTACTCAGGAAATAGTAGGAGCGATTCCTCTCAGGAAATTTTTACAATGACCGACAAAGAGAAATGACAGAGGGAGTATATATACAGTGATAGAGTGGGGATTGGAACCAGGTGTGTGTAATAATGACGAGACAAGTCTGGGGTTGATGAGTGAAGGGCGTTTGCCAGCAGCAGGTTCGGCAGCAGCTAGAAGACCAGTGATGCCTGAGCTGGACAGGAGGGGGAGCCAAAGTGAAGGCTGGTGTGACAGTACACCGCCCCTCCCCCCCCCCCCCCCCCGACCTTGCATGGATTTCTCCCTATGGTATTAAGGTCTGGAGACTGGCTAGGCCACTCCAGGACCTTAATGTGCTTCTTCTTGAGCCACTCCTTTGTTGGCTTGGCCGTGTGTTTTGGGTCATTGTCATGCTGGAATACCCATCCACGACCCATTTTCAATGCCCTGGCTGAGGCAAGGAGGTTCTCACCCAAGATTTACATGGCCCCATCCATCGTCCCTTTGATGAGGGGAAGTTGTCCTGTCCCCTTAGCAGAAAAACACCCCCAAAGCATAACGTTTCCACCTCCATGTTTGACGGTGGGGATGGTGTTCTTGGGGTCATAGGCAGCATTCCTCTTCCTCCAAACACGGCGAGTTGAGTTGATGCCAAAGAGCTCCATTTTGGTCTCATCTGACCACAACACTTTCACCCAGTTGTCCTCTGAATCATTCAGATGTTCATTGGCAAACTTCAGACGGGCATGTATATGTGCTTTCTTGAGCAGGTGGACCTTGCGGGCGCTGCAGGATTTCAGTCCTTCACGGTGTAGTGTGTTACCAATTGTTTTCTCCAAAACATGAAAGACATGTTGCTCGTGTGTAGTGGAGTACACCAAGATGTTGTTTATGTACACCACTACACAGCGACCCAATATGTCTCTAAACACCTCGTTAATGAAGGATTGAAACACTGAGGGTGCATTTGTCAGGCCGTAGGGCATTACCCTGTAGTCATAGTGCCCGGTGCTGGTGCTGAAGGTGGTCTTCCATTCATGCCCCTCTCTGATGCGCACCAGGTTGTAGGCACTGCCTAAATCCAATTTGGTAAAGACTGAGCACTGTGCATCTGTTCGATCACAGTGGGTATGAGAGGCAGGGGATAACTGAATTTAACAGTTGTCTTATTCAGTGTCCAGTAATCGATACAGGGGCAGAGACCTCTGTCCTTCTTCACAAAAAAAAGCTGGAGGAGGCCGGAGAGGTGGATGGACAGAAGAATCCTTCGCCTCCTGAACATAGACCTCCATGGCTTTGGTCTCTGCATGCGAGAGAGGGTAGATGTGCCCCCACGGGAGGGTGGAACCAGGCAGTAGGTCAATAGTGCAGTCCCATGGGCGATGAGGGGACAGGAACGTGGCACGAGTCTTCGAAAAAGCCACCTGTAGGTCCCGGTATTCCTCTGGGATAGGGACGTTGTCACGGCTGTCGTTATGTAGAGAGGACCAAGGCGCAGCGGGTTGCATGTTCATCATTATATTTTAATAAATAAATGTGAACACAGAAAAAACAAGAAAACAAAGAACGACAGGTGACAGGTGACAGTTTCACAGGCTATAAATAATCACTAGCAGTGCGAAATACAACTACCCACAAAATACAAACAAAACCCATACCTATATATAGGACTCTCAATCAAAGGCAACTACAAACACCTGCCTCCAATTGAGAGTCCAACACCCAATTACCTAACATAGAAATACTAAACTAGAGATAACATAGAAATACAGAAAAACATAGAACATAACCCAAAACCCGGAAATAATAAAACAAACACCCTTCTAATCAAACCACCACCCCGAACCAATCAAAACAAATACCCTCTGCCACGTCCTGACCAAACTACAATACAAATAATACCTAAATACTGATCAGGACGTGACAGACGTGGGTGGCCTGGTCCGGACTTTCCACGGAAGTGGCACAGAAAGACACAGAGAAACACCTCCCCTGACACTCCTGCGACCAACCCTACAACCTCCTCTCTGCCCCCGATATCCTGGGGTTATGCAACTGTAACCAGGGGAAACCTAAAACTACAGGGTGTGCAGGAGAGTCTAAGATGAGGAAAGTGATGCGTTCATGGTGGTTGTGAGCAACTGTGAGGGAAATGGGAATCGTGGTCTGGCACACCAGTCCTGTTTTTGGGGACGGTTGTCTCGGGAATGAACTGGGATAGGGGTTTGTAAAGGGACTAGAGGATTGCGTAATGATAAGGTCACTCACCGGTTTAGGAAATTGCCTGCAGAACCAGAGTCTACTAGGGCAGGACTTAGTGGGGGGGGCCAGGATAGTCCGGGAAGGTGACAGGAAGGAGGACGGGCTGGGTGGACAGAGAAAAGCAATGCTCGTCCACGCCTACCTAGGAAGGTGCAGGAGCGCTCCTCGGCATGTCGCTTTCTCGCCTGGTTCTCCTTCTGGGACAGGTGTTCCAGGGGTGGTCCCACTCCCCGCAGTAGAAGCAGAGACCCTGTTGACGGCGGCATTGACGTTCCTCGGGGGGAGGTGCATTGTGCCCACCTCTATGGGTTCAGTCTCGCTGGAGGTTCCTGGGAGAGACCCTCATCACGACAGGCCAGCATGACTATGAGCAGGTCCAGCATGAGATCCTCATCACGACAGGCCAGCTCGGTCTGGATGTCCGCCTGTAACCCGCTGCGGAAAACCGTCAACAGGGTCTGGTCGTTCCAGCCAGTGGACGCAGCCACCGTCCAGAAATCCAGAGCGTACTCAGACGCTGTCCTGGACCCCTGGCGTAGACCCCTGTAGGGTGGTCGAAAATGGCACGGAAGAGTTTGGTGAAGTGCTCATAGGACTGCACTTCTGGACCGTCCCTCTCTCAGATGGCGTGCGCCCACTCCAGAGCCCAGCCTGTCAGCACCGAGATCACCAAGGCCACCTTGTCCCTCTCGGAGGCCGTCCCAGCATAACGGGCAAGGTGGAGGTCACACTGCAGGAGAAACCCTCCCGGTGGCCCAGGTGATGTAGATGGTGGTGGCTGGTGTAGCCTGCACCTGGCGTACGGCCATGAAAGTTCCGAGGTGCTCCAGGCACGAGTTGTGGTATACCGGAGAGGTCGAGATGACCTGCTGCTTCCTGTTCTCTTGGGTCAGTCATTCTGTCACAAGTGTAGAGAGAAGTAGGCAGGAGGCAGTCTCATGTTTAGAACTACTGCATTTATTATAGCACCACATATAAAAGCGAGACAAAACCCAAAGTGCAAAATAATAAAGTACTCAGGAAATAGTAGGAGAGATTCCTCTCAGGAAAACAAGTAACATTTACAACGACTAACAAAGACAAATAACAGAGGGAGTATATATACAGCGATAGAGTGGGGATTGGAACCAGGTGTGTGTAATGATGATGAGCCAAGTCCGGGGTTGATTTGTGAAGGGCATTTGCCTGCAGCAGGTTCGGCAGCAGCTAGAAGGCCGGCGACGCCGAACGTCTGAGCTGGACAGGAGGGGGAGCCAAAGCGAAGGCTGGTGTGACAGTCACCAAGCAGTGATGATATTACAGTAACCAAGCAGTGATGATATTACAGTCACCAAACAGTGATGCTATTACAGTCACCAAGCAGTGATGATAGTCACCAAGCAGTGATAATATTACAGTCACCAAACAGTGATGATATTACAGTCACCAAGCAGGGACGATATTAGTCACCAAGCAGTGATGATATTTCAGTCACCAAGCAGTGATGATATTACAGTCACCAAGCAGTGATGATATTACAGTCACCAAGCAGGGACGATATTAGTCACCAAGCAGTGATGATATTTCAGTCACCAAGCAGTGATGATATTACAGTCACCAAGCAGTGATGATATTAGTGACCAAGCAGTGATGAGATTACAGTCACCAAGCAGTGATGATATTAGTGACCAAGCAGTGATGATATTACAGTCACCAAGCAGTGATGATATTACAGTCACCAAGCAGTGATGATATTACAGTCACCAAGCAGTGATGAAATTAGTTACCAAGCAGTGATGATATTAGTTACCAAGCAGTGATGAAATTACAGTCACCAAGCAGTGATGATATTACAGTCACAAAGCAGGGACGATATTAGTCACCAAGCAGTGATGATATTAGTGACCAAGCAGTGATGATATTACAGTCACCAAGCAGTGATGATATTACAGTCACCAAGCAGTGATGATATTACAGTCACCAAGCAGTGATGATATTACAGTCACCAAGCAGTGATGATATTACAGGCACCAAGCAGTGATGAGATTACAGTCACCAAGCAGTGATGAGATTACAGTCACCAAGCAGTGATGAGATTACAGTCACCAAGCAGTGATGATATTAGTCACCAAGCAATGATGAGATTACAGTCACCAAGCAGTGATGATATTAGTCGCAACCTGGTCGTAGACAGACATGTATTGATCTGGCTGCCCTGGGGTCCTCATACAGTACATGACCAAAGGTATGTCGACACCTGCCCATCGAGCACCTCATTCCAAAATCATGGGCATTAATATGGAGTAAGTCCCCCTTTGCTGCTATAACAGCCTCCACTCTTCTGGGAAGGCTTTCCAGTAAATGTTGGAACATTGCTGCGGGAACTTGCTTCCATTCAGCCACTAGAGCATTAGTGAGGTTGGGCACTGATATTTTCCGATTAGCCTGGCTCGCAGTCGGCATTCCAATTCATCCCAAAGGTGTTCGATGGGATTGAGGTCAGGCCAGTCAAGTTTCCACACAGTTGGAAGCAAAGATTTGTCTAGAATGTCATTGTATGCTGTAGTGTTAAGATTTCCCTTCACTGGAACTAAGGGGCGCAGCCCGAACTATGAAAAACAGCCCCAGACCATTACTCCTCCTCGACCAAACTTTACAGTTGGCACTATGCATTGGGGCAGGTAGCGTTCCCCTGACATCCACCAAACCCAGATTCGTCTGTCGGACTGCAAGATGATGAAGAGTGATTTCCACACACTTCCACTGCTCCAGTCCAATGGCGGCAAACTTTACACCACTCCAGCCAACGCTTGGATTGCACATGGTGATCTTAGGCTTCTGTGTTGCTGCTCGGCCATGGAAACCCATTTATTGAAGCTCTTGACGAACAGTTCTTGTGCTGACGTTGCTTCCAGAGCCAGTTTGGAACTCGGTAGTGAGTGTTGCAACTGAGGACAGACGTGCTTCAGCACTTGGCGGTCCTGTTTTGTGAGTTTGCAATCCCTTTAGCGTTGCTTGCTAGCTTGCTGGCTAGCTACAGAGGTTGGCTGGCTAATTAACTACAGTAGTTAGCTACTGCCATCAGTTGTAGTGTTATCATATTTAGCCTATTCCACCATTTATAGAATGTTTACTGGCATTTGATTATAGCGCGGGAAAAGGGAATCAGGACACACTGGACACAGTAGACACATATACATGTAGGTGTAGATGCATGACGTGTTCCGAATTCCATGATCAGAACTCTTTGATCAACATACTAAAGCTGCATGAACTGTCAAGTCTAGACACGGCCTAAGAGAATGTGAGACAGGAATAAGAGGAGCTGGCTGGTGAGGCAGTGTTAGATGCTGAGTCTGAGAAATAGTATTCTTAGCACAGTCCACCATGGCCTGACCTGCTTGTGTTTTCCTGGTACAGTTTATGGATAGCAGCATGCACAAAGTGCAAAGGATTTTGGCTTGATGCCAGGCTTTCATAGAATGCTTTCATTGTTTTATTTTTATTGGACTAGTACAGTGCTCTAGAATGGCCCTAGAATGGTACCCCTACACTGTGTACATGGTTGTTTTTCCTTCATTAGCAATGGATACGATCCAAAGTTCTTCCTACACTCTTAGAAAAAAGGCTTCCTATAGGGGTTTTTCGGCTGTCCCCATAGGAGAACCCTTTTTGGTTCCAGGTAGAATCTTTTTGGTTCCAAGTAGAACTCTTTTGGGTTGGAACCAAAATGGAACCAACATGGGTTCCTCAAAGTGTTCTCCTATGGGAACAGCCGAAGAACCCTTTTAGTTTCTAGATAGTGTAACCAATGTGAAATGGCTAGCTAGTTAGCGGTGGTGCGCGCTAATAGCGTTTCAATTGGTGACGTCACTCGCTATGAGACCTTGATGAAGTTGTTCCCCTTGCTCTGCAAGGTCCGCGGCTTTTGTGGCGCGATGGGTAACGATGCTTCGTGGGAGGCAGTTGTTGATGTGTGCAGAGGGTCCCTGGTTCGGGGCGAGGAGAGGGACAGAAGCTATACTGTTACAATAGCACCTTTTTTTCTTAGAGTATATAGTCAGGTCACATGGTCAGGAAAATCTTAAGGGCCCAACAGCGGATGATACACTCCTCCTTATTGTAGATTAACTTTGGCTGCAACTTCAGTCGAGCTACAGCACCAGGCCAACCCATCTCCAGACAGCATATTTCCAGCTGCCATCAATAGAATTCGATGGTTTAGTCTTTATGGGGATAGTTATTTGACTTCCTGTCTTTCCTCCACACTTTGAACACCAAACACACTCACTCTGTCTGCAGCCCTGAGGGAGGCATGTCAACATCTCTCCTCCATGATAAATCACAGTGCAGCCAGAACCTGAACCTACACACAGCACAATAATGCTTTAACGAGCAAACAATGACAAAGTAAATCCTAGTTAATCCTTCTAGGTCTCAGCCCGCGTTCTCCTCCCCTCCCACTGTGCTGGAGCCATTATCAGCTGAGAGTCCTTAATACTAAAGCTGACAGATTCATTATTTTTGTTCTAGTGGTAAGGGGATATAATGGAAGGGTCTGGGAGGGTTGCTACCCATGCAACCTCGTAATCCTAACCCCTAGCTTCATGTCTACATCCCGGTTCAACCCTAGCCTTTACCCTAACTCTAATTTTCAAATGGACCATTTGTTTAGAGAAGCAAGACTTTAACACTGACGATGATGGTAACCTATTTCAAAGAATGGAATTGGTCCATCAGAGCACTGCAATGCAATGGCTTTTCTTCCAAACAGTCACATCAAACACAAATGTATTCAATGAGGATTTATACTGAGGCTTGTCGCAGCTCGTAGGTCAAATGTTATCTCTTGAAAACGAAAACAGGTTAGATTAGATTACATGTGAGGGGAGTTGGCATTTCAAAACGATTCAGCTTTAATTTGCGAATGTGAAACGGCAGCGTTTAGAAATGTTAATTCTTTCAGCGGGTGAGCACACAAATTGAGCACCGTATTGTCGAGACTGTATCCTTCA